>NW_025961319.1:0-129577 GCF_023159225.1 Perognathus longimembris pacificus | reverse complement strand
CTGTTCCTGTGCCAATACCAAGCTGTTTTTATTACTATAGCTTTATAAGAGAGCTTGAAGTTTGGTATTTAATTCCTCGAGCATTGTTCTTTCTGCTTAGGATTGTTTTTGCTATTGGCGTTCTTTTACTATTCCATATGAATTTCTCGATTGCTTCCTCTATTTTGTTAAAAATGGTGTTGGGATATTAATGGGTATTGCATTGAATTTGGAGATAGCCTTTGGCAATATTGCCATTTCGACTATATTAATCCACCCAATCCAGGAGCATAGGAGGTTTTCCCATTTCCTTAGTTCTGCCTAAATTTTGTTTTTAAAGGTCTCATCATAGACGTCTTTCACTTCTGTGGTTAAATTTATGCCTATGTATTTTATGTTTTTTCTGAGGCTATTGCAAAAGGGTTGCTTTCCTGATTTTGGCCTTGGTCTTCTGGTCATTGGTATATAGAAAGGCCATTGGTTTTTGAGGGTTTCTTTTATGTCCTGCTACTTTGCCAAAGTTTTGGATCAGCTCTAGTAGCTTGGGAGTAGAGTCTATGGGGTTCTTTAGGTATAGGATCATGTCATCTGCGAAGAAAGAAACTTTAGCTTCATCTTTTCCTATTTGGATCCCCTTTATGTTTTCTTCTTGTCTAATTGCTCTGGCTAGGAATTCTAATACTATGTTGTAGAGGAGAGGAGAGAGCAGACATCCCTGACTTTCTCCTCATTTTAAAGGGAGTGGGTTTCTGTCTTCACATTTGGGAGGATGCTATGGACAGAGTAGAAGTTCCTGAGAGTAGAATGTTACAGAACTGGCAGCTGATGTTATCCTGACTCATCTGTATACTCTTCAATGGCCTCTTTACCACCAGAACTCTATGTGAGCTAATTATCTTTGAGGAGATAAAGCAGCTTTTGCAACCTAAAACCTAGTCTAGTGTTCCATCTAAAATGTGTAGAAGATTTTTTCCCTCTGCTATAACTCACCCACTTGATGCCTCCATCACTGTATTTATGACGTTGTCCTGAGATTATCGTCTCTTCTACACTGGAACAATTTCAGACTAACCTGAATTCTTGTTCCCCGGCTATAAGCACTCATATTGGGCTCACAAACCCTTTCTTTGAACCAAGAGCTTTATTATGCATTAACAGACCCCCATCTAGAAGACAGCTTATGGAATCTAATAGCAATTCAACTTCAAAGCTGTGTACAATTCAGTCTGTCTTCACAGTGGAGTGGCACAGGCAGCACCCCAGTAGAAGGAAGAAACTAGAGTGCTATTGCATAGCAGCCATGCCTCATCCTCTTACAGCAGAGCCTCTTAGATCACCAGGGCCCCTCGAGCTAGGCAATGCCCTCCCATTGCAGTCACAAGAATCCAATTACTAACAATTCTGCATCATTTAAAGTAATTCTTTGTGAGCTGCCTGCTAGCAATTCCATTAGACCCACCTAGTTTGCACCAGATCCACATTCCAGGAACTGGATGCAGGAAAATCCTTTCATCTGGAGGGTAAGTTTGTCTGCTTCAATACAAGACTATGGCTACTATCAAGGGTGCCAATTTAACGGAAAGCTGAGACATTTGTAGATCCGTCTCCTAGGAGAATCCCAGAATTCTCCTTGGCACACACATGCAGCTTTGATCATCTGCATTTTTATTCAATCAGTAGCTCCTTTTGTGAACTATCACCTATGTTATAGAGGCCTTCCTTTATTCTACCATGTGCTATAAATACATTCCCCACGAACCATTGCAGTCACATGTATTGAGACAAAAATAAATTCTGATCCAAGCAAAGTTTACTTCCAAACACGAGGGTTCACACTAGCCAAAAATTGGCCACAGAGCAACCATTCTTCCTGATATTTGTCCCTCACACAGCAGGAGGCTCTGCCCCTCTGCTCAGATTGGTTGAGCTCACGTTTACAATCTACTCTGCTTATGAATGGCTAGTTTAAATAGGATAAAATGTGCTTGAGGTGGATTTTCAAGTAAGATGAACAGTTCACATATAATCTTAAAATATGCCCAGCCCTGTTATTTCTTCAACAGTCTAGGGTGTGGCATAACTCCATCTTGAAAACCCAGTTTAACATAAAAGCTTACATTTTACAAATCCTTTATCCCAAACCAGTTCCAGTTTTCCTAAAGACCCAAGGCACCAAACCAAACCAGGAACTTTTAAGCAATATACGTTGATGGAAAAGAGGTTTTTCTCACCGATGTACATAGGTCTACAGTAGGTTCTGTAGCGTTTCTATGTGTATCATCTTTATAAGCTGTTCATAGAAATTTACCTTTCAAGGCAGCAAACAAGGACAACGCCCACTTTGCTAATTTTCCATTTGCAATGTGTAATAGAAATAATGTATGCTTTATTATATATGTATCAATTATATGTTCATAAGATGGGTGATGTCATACATGTCTTATGAGAAAAGGTTTCTCTGAATTGAGAAAGTTCATTGTATTTTTTCTAATATTTGTAAATATAAGCCACAACCAAAAATTAGATACCATGTTCCCAATGTTAGTAGATGAAGAACCACCATCTGAATTCATCTATCTCCACCCTCAAATTGAGAATCCCCTTTCCAACCAATATTTTGAAAACAAACCTGAGAACAAGACTTGTTTTCCCTGTACAGAATCGGGCACAAGCATCCCAAACCAAGCTCCACACCCAGAATGAGGCTCCACCCTAAGGTGCATGGAGACAGCAGCACCGCATACAATCTATACCATCCTCTGGCCACACAGTACTGCATTAGTCTATCCAGTGTCCAAGGTCAGAGAAAATGCCAAGTAACTGGAAATGAAGCAAAGGCTCCTGTGGCTATTTTACAGGATGCCCTTTACTGTGAGGTGCTGTGTTTGAACATTGTAGGCATGTTCAAATGGCCACCGTGGGTGCTGAGAACTCCTGTTTCTCTCGGAAGTCAGAAAATGCCGTGCAGTGCCATCCCACAATCATTCCTTTAGTGAAATTTTGGGCCAACACAAGAGTATAGGCTCTCGCTTGTTGCTCTTGAACAATGGATACTGAGGCTAAGAGGTGTCATGTTTGGCATCTTGCTGTGAAAACTCATAGAGGTGAAACTCCACCTGAAGATCCATGTAATAGGATCCTATGAATTCCTGGAGGCAGGGGCAGGGACTCAGACATTAGGCTACCAGACCTGCTAGACCTGTATCACGTACTCCATTGAATTCTCAAGCCCCCTGTGAACCTGTCCCTTGACAATGACCCTGATCAGGCCACAAACAACTCAGCCACTGTTCTTCTAGCAAGGGGGAGATGTGCCCCTCAATTTCCTGTGTTCTGGTCTGAGGCTCTAGTCTTCATTGTGACCAGCAATTGAAGGATGGGGAAGGGCTTGTGAATTGAAGTTCTCAAAATATGTATTTAGTAGCTCCCACAGGGTTTTAATTTCACTTCATAGGAGCATGATGACCTTCTGTAGAGAGAGAATATCTTAGTTCAAGCAGCCAAGATTGTACTGAACCACCTTTAGTCCTAGTGAGAGCTATATTGGCTTGGTGCCTGATTGAGCACTTTTGTGACTACTAGGAAAGATTTTTGGCTGGTACTGGGACTTGAACTGAGGGTCTGGGCTCTGTCGCTGAGCCTCTCTGTGATCAAGCTAGTGCTTTACCATTTGATCCACAGAGTTACTTCCACATTTTTCTGTTTATGTGGTACTGGGGAATCAAGCACAGGGCTTTATGCATGCTAGTCAAGTCCTCAACCACTAAGTCTCAATCCAAGCTGCCAGGAAAGACTTTTTAAATGCATACTAAGCTTAGCAGACCTTTGGCCTCTATCATGCTTTAAAGGCTGGAAATTAAGATTGCACCTGAACCTAGCAAATTTCTCTGCTTCCTTGAAGACATCTTAAATATTTTGAAAGACTTCCTTGTCTCTTAAGACTTCTTGACTCCACAAGCTTAGATGTTTGTGAGGTCTTTTCATGGTAGACCAACCTAGGGGCCAGTTCACTCCACCCAATTTCTCAGGAGGAAAAGAAAAAAAGAAAGTGTTCAGCTACTTGGCCTCCTTCTCCATGGGAACAACGAGACACACTGCCAATCTCTACATGCTCTGCTTTGGCAAGTTGCTAGGCCTCTATCCACATTCACAGATACAGACTATGGAGAGGGCAAAAAACAGAATGCCCGAAGCAGCCCTAAGGGCTTTAAGGAGACCAGGGCAGCGTTCTATGGTGACAGGTGCTGGCAGAGGCTAAGGGATTCATAGATGTTTCAGAATCTTCTTTCTGAAACCTCATAATTCCCTCTAGTACTTGGAAATAAGAACTGAATCTAGTTCTACTAACGACTTAAGCCTAAGAACATGAGGTATGGAGTAGAGGCACTTCAAGCACCAGCACTAGGCAAGGGAGCCAAGGGCTGATGAGAGCAATGAGCAAAGACCAGAGGTGTATACAAGGAGCCTGAAAGGCAGAACTCCCGTTGACTGGAGACTGTCATCAGGAATGGACTCTAGCATGACCATCAGACCAGAGACTCCTGCAACACAGGTCACCAGAGAGCCAAGACTCCACCCCATGGAAACATAGGCCAGAACCCAGTGTGTCCATAGCTGAGATCACACTGGCCACACAAAATAGGACAGTACACGATAAATGTCTTTGGCTTGATTGTGAAAGAGAATATGAAACAGAGTTTATTTGAATATTTGTCCAAACAAAGCTTTTCAATTGGGGGACTTCTGAGGCCATCCTTGTATTTGGTTAGGAAAAGCCCCTCTGGCTTCCACTCAGTGGAAGGTAATTACTATTCTACTAACACACCCAAGGGTTGTAAGTGGCTTGGGCTATGAAGGTGGAGGACCCAAGCCCGAATCCTGATTGTACCTAATGGCTTTTGAACCCATCCCAGGCCTCTAATGTAAAGAGGATCAAGAACCCACAGCCAGTACCTAACCAAAAAAGTACTCAAATGGCCTGAGGGCAGAAGACTCTGGCCTTTGGGATGAAGCATAAATACCAGCAGAGGTGGGCAAAAGAAGGACGCTAGTACCTGGATTTGGTACACTAGCATGCAGGCTTTCACAGTGCATGGGACTATAGGAAAAGCTGTGGCAACCTCCCATATACAGGGGCTCAATGTCCAAAAGGAATTGAGTAGGGACAGGAAGAAAATACCCCTGGTAGTAGTAGAAGAGGTTTTGAATGAACCAGTATAGAATACAGGCTTAGATCTCAAAAGCCTATTAAGTAAGATACGTCAGCTCCAACAGGTTAGCTCTTTGCTAAATCGTGCACCGTGTCCATCTTCATATAATACTTAGCTGCCTAGGGAGTGAAAAGTTAAAGAGAGGTGAGTAACTTCAATAGGATGTGCTTCCTTTACTGTGTGACAGTCTTGATATTGCCAGCAGTATGTTCTTAGAAGTAGATTCACTACACTAAGTGCACACATACTCAAAAGGAACTTACGGGGTGGCTCCTTAACCCTCGAGGAGTTACAAGCCTGTGTAGCAATTTCTGCAGGTGTTGGAGCTTGACATGTTTTCCTGAGCCAATTCCACAGTGGGCTGCTCAACTGAAAAGTTTACTGAGAAGCCCCAGGAAGGATGCAGTAACCACTTCTGTCAGGACTAGGGAACATTTCCAAAAAGTAGACAACACTAAAGTGAAATCAGATAGTTTCTCATTTGCAAAATCTACAAATCTGAAAGAGTACTGGAAGCCAGCAGGAGGCAGCAGAAAATGCAGGGTGAGAGGGAGAACATAATAAATTTGGCACATTAAGGGGAAAAAGGTCATAAATGAATTGTACTCAGGTTACAAAGGGGAATTCAGAATAGAATCAGAATTTCAGATGCTTGAGGAATGTATAGAAATACCACAGTGAAATCATTTCCTTTGGATACTATAGACTGAGTTTTCCAAAAAGTCACCTATTATTTCCTCTAAGTAATTTAGAACTCAGAGGTTAATGCTTTTAGGTAGATTTATACAGGTTAGGAGTTTCCTAACCAGTCCTTCAATGAGGGCAGGCAGGAAGCCAAGTTCAGCTCTTCAGTAGCTTTACACTTAGAGGAGGCAATCACACCCACCAGATTCTCAGGTATCTTTTAACCTTAAAATATTTTTTATTATCAATGTGATGTGCATAGGTGTTATAGTTAAGTCAGGCAAAGAGTACATTTCTTTTGGACAATGTCACCCCTTCCCTCCCTCTCTCCCGGTTTTTCCCTCCAATCCTACCCATAAGTTGTATAGTTCATTTTCAAAAAGTGTCCACTGAGTACCATTGCTGCATTTGTTCACGCTCTGTCTCTCCATTTCTGTGCCTTCCTTTTGCCTCCCAAAGACCTATAAACAAACATACACAACAAAAAAGAAAGAAAACAAAAAAAAAAACAGGAGAAAATACAGAATCCTTGTTTCCATTTTCTTGAAACTAATTTTGACTCATGTGAGTAACTCCACACTCTACCCTTTGTTTCAGCTTAGATTGAATTGGCCCTCCATCCAATTCATGCTAAAGTGAGAGCTACCAAGGAGATCTTCCAAGAAAACAAAAGCCCTTGTATGTGTTACTCTGGTCAGTGAGTATACATTTTCCACCACAGGCTAGACATCCTCTATAGCAAGAGACAGGCTGTGGAGAAGCAGCCCACATCAGAGCATCTGGAGATGGAGACAGGGGCTGACTGATTTATAACCGAGTTCATTTACAAGGAGTAAGGATGAACTGGGGAGGAGATGGGAAATGAATTTCCAACAGCTCTGAAAGGACAGTGACAGAAAGTCTCCATACTAAACCAGCATTACTTCCAGAGGGACCAGCCAATACAGCAAGCCTGCAGCTCCCAATGAACAGTACCCACACTTTGCTCCCTGTTGATCTTGCTAGCATCTGGCAATGGACCATGCATGGGGGGAATGGAGTAGATCAGGTGAGAGAACAGAAAAACTTATTTCCTTGAAGCTTAGGAACATAGTGGGAGGGCTGAAAGTGAGGAAGTGGGTGGATGGGATGGACCTTGAATAAACATTCAGAACCATCTAGTTCTCCTTTCTGTTACAACCTAAATCCTGCAAGACCAGAGATCTGTCACACAACTCTCCTTTATCTTATTGGCATGAACAGGGTTCAAGGACATGTTAGATTGCTGCAGAGCCACAAAAGAAGTACTCATTTTCAATATTTGATGCACTTAGGGTACATTTGAAACCCATTTCCCTATTCTACCTTTACGCTTCTATCTCCCTAACACACCTGAAGCCAAGGTTATCATCCAATTGAGGAGGAGGAGGAGAGCAGAGGAGGCAGAGAGCAGAGGAGGAGGAGAGGCAAAATGGAGAGCAGAGGAGGTGAGAGCAGAGGAAAAGAGCAGTGGAGAGCAGAGGAGGAGAGCAGAGGAGCTAAGAGGAATGCAGAGAGTAGCATTCTTTATTTTTGTTTGTTTTGCTCCCAGCTGGGAGGAGAGGCACAGGCTGAGGATGGTCCTTGCCTGCGGGTCGCCATGCTGAGCCCCATACAGGTCCCTCACCGCGCCTGCCTGGCACCTACTCTGCCAACTACTTGTGCAGCCTCCAGGACTGAACTTTGGAGGACTTGTCCCTTCTCCTCTGGCCAGTTGTCTTGGCAGGAGGTAGAAGGTGGCCAGAGGACCCCCCCCCCACCATGCTGGTAAAGAAACCCGTGGGGAAGGGAGCAGGGCGAGAGGCTGGATCCGAAGAGCCCAGGCCCTCCAGGCAGCATTGCACCTGAACCATGCCCCCATGCACCACCCTGCCGACCCTCCTCTCTGGGGTGGCCGGGTTTTCTTTTCTGTAACTTGGGGTGAAAACCAACGACCTTCAGGCGAGGATCCTCACCCTGGAATCTGCTAAAGGGGCGCCCTCGATTCCCCTGCTGCCCGAGAAGGCAGATCAGCTGAAGGCCATAGTACTTGCATGGAGCGACTCCTGGCTCAGGTGTGTGAGGCTGGGCCTTGCGCGAGGGGGAGGTGCATGTGGATAGAATTTTCCACAGGTGCGGTCAGTCTGCAGGATCCGCCACCAACCTTATCGGTTATACAGTTGATTTGGGATGTGTAAGCCTCTGTGGTATCTATTTATTCAAGTCCCTTCCTTGGTTTCTCTCCAAGTCTGTGTGTATGATCTTCCCTCTGTCTTCCTTAAGGATTGCATGCTGCAATGGCATCAGGGGCTTTGCCTGGCTGTTTAGTTTTGTGGAGTCTGGGCTGACAGCATTCTCAGTCGTAAGGAGAATATTCATTGTAATGCTCACATCTGTTTTTCATTTGATAAGGTTAGGCCTTATCACTAGAGAATGGTAAGCACTCTTAAAAGAGAAATAAACCAATAGATTTAAAAATTCTTTTAACTCAGAATTCTTTTCATATTAAATGTTTTAAAAATTGGAAAAAAAGTTTTCCTTTGTTTTTTGGAGGGGGAGAGTTAACAGAGGTTGTACTCAGATATTGATGAATGGAGAATTGAAAGGGATTCCTTTAAAGATGACTTAGATTCCAGTAGGGAGAGGGTAGTTTTTCTGCCAGTGGAGAGATGCAGTAGTTGCAGCCCGAATGTAATAAAGTATGTCTACAACATTGGCTGTTATTGATAGGATACACATTGCCATGAGCTGCATTGTTAGTGCCAGGGTTTTGCCTTGGCTGTGCAGGGAGAGGGTGGTGATAGTTGAATAATGAAGAAAGGTGTTACCCAAATCGATCAATCTATGTCAATGGTAATTTGCTTTTTAAATTAAAAACAAAATTATGTCTTGATCACTGTTAGCTTTTGCCTAAGGTCCATGCACTTACATAAATGCTGTTTGTGCAGGCTATCAAACATTATTAACAGCCCCAGAGGAAGAGTTTCTGAAGAACTCACAGAACTGGAATACTACTGCTAGCTCTTAATATATCTTCTTTTCCTACAGAAATCCTACGAACACATGGCTAAACTAAGAATCACAAGAGAAACACCTTCTGAGTGCAACTGTCCAGCAGGTAAAAAATGAAACTTACTTAACTATGTTCCTTCTAGAGGAGAGCGTTTGCAAACAAAAGGTCCTGTGCCTGTCAGGTCTACCTGTAACGGTAACAGAGAAATAATGCAGACCCAACTTGCTTTATTAAAATCAACATGTCTCCTTTAGACAGATGGCGAGTAAAGGCCCAAATATTATTTTAAGCAGCATACCAGTATCTGTGAGGGGAAAACAAATGAGCTAATCATCATGAAAAATACAGGCAAGGGGATATACGAAGTTCTTAGTGTCCCGGATTGAAAAGTCATCTTCAATTTTATTAAATAATTTCAGTGTCCATGGTGAACATGGTCTGAATGGTGTGAAGCCCTCATGTCTAATTATCCTTAAGAGTTTGCTGTATATTCTCTGGGATGATTATTGCAGACTTTTTTTTTCCATCTTAATGTGATAAATGAATAATAAACAGCAATTCCCTTAGGTTTTTTTGTTGTTGTTGTTTGTTTTTTGGTGGTTGTTGTTGGCTCTATCAGCTGCATTCCTTCTTGCCACCACTAGAGCTCCAAATTGCATCAGATTTACCTGGCTCCTTGGGAAGGAAGTCTTTGAAGGGGCACATGCCTTCACACAGAACCAAAGAGGGTTTTTGGTGAGTTACAGAAATATACTCAGTTCTGTTTGTCCAATAAAAAGACATCACCGAAACGCAGGCTTTGTGTTGAAAGTAAACATTCTGGAGAAAACCAGTTGAAGCAGTATTATCTTAGGGAATTAACTGGCTGGCCAAAAAGGCTTAGAAAGAAGATATGGCACTTCCCACCTGATTTGGCTGGAACCTCTGTTTGCCCTGTGTGACTAAGACTTGTCACCCAGACATCTGTTTGCAGGACAGAGCAAGACAAGTGTGACCTCAACTCAGTTGCTGTGGACACATGCCCGTCCATTAAGTTGACACTCTTGATGACAGGCTGAGTCTCAGAGCCAAGGGTCGGTAGCAAAGAAGCAAAGTTGTGTTGTTTGTAGTCACTAATGGCTTTTGCTAGAACTCAGGTCTTACTGGGGTTTGCCCAGCTAGCCTCTGGGAATGCTTTGAGGACTATTTATTGAATGGCTTCTCACGATAGGAGAGGCTCTTTGTGATTTACATTTTATAATTAGGAGAGTTTTAAGTGCTAGCAATCTTAAGATTCATCCCCTGGGCAGAGGGACTCCAGAGCCAGAAACCTAATAAAGAATCCAGAATGAGCTGGATCAGTCTAGACTGCAATCTTAGAGCTGGAATCAATGAATTGGGATTGTGTTTCATCCTCCCCCTCTTCTCTCTTCTTCTCCTCCCCTCTCCCTTGGCTTCCCATCCCCTCCTCCCTTCCCTTCCTTTCCTAGTCCTTCCCCCTCCTTCTCTTGTCCCTTCCCCCTTCTCTTCCTCTCTCCTTTCCCTTGCCTCTCTTCTGTTCCCTTCACCCCCCCTCTCCAGCTTTTTTCTTTTTCTTTTCTTGCAGCACTGGGAATCAAACCCTGGGCCTTGCACATGCTAGGCCAACCTAAATGGAGTTTTCTTTCTGATACTATATTTGGAAAAAGAGAGTGTGTTTTTCAAATATTGTTAATCCCCTAAACTTCTCATTCCCCAAACACAATAATCCCAAAGCCTATGAACGTTCACAGCCAGCTAAACAAGTTGTAGTTAAGTATTTGTGTTTGATCCTCTCCATCATGAGGTTTAGGATGACCTCAGATGTGGGCCACACAGTTAATCTAACAAAGGCACGGGCCTTACCAGCCTGGAGAGGACTTCCAAAAGGCAGATGGTCCAGAGCCTGGCTTGAAATTATAACTAGGTTATAACTGTAATTGCGGCTTGGTTTTCATTGGACGATCACAAGCAGTTCAGCTATACAGAAAGAAATGTGTATCCACAATTTTTGGTCATTTTCTGTGGCTGAGAATAGCCTCTTTTTTTTTTTCCCCGACAATGAATACTTTTTTAGATGGTAGTTAGGTGATCATATTAATTAGTATGAGGGCATCTATGTACTTATGAAACTAGTCCTATATCATTAGGACAACCTCCTCTGGTCATATCTTACAAACTTTAGTGCCAAGAACATAAAAGTCTCTGGGATATTTTTAGGATGTTGGAGGTTACACAGTCTAAGCCATAAGTTTGATATGGGCATTGTCTCTTCAGAAGAGCCTGTCTATCACTTGTGAAGATTTCTAAACATCCCATGCCTTCGCCACATCATGGTGACGAATCCTAATGTTGGTATTCTCAAGTTATTTCTAAGTTTTCAACATAGTTCTGCTGACAGTAAGAAACACAAGTACTTCCTGTTGTTTAATGTATACACCACAGCCAAGAAACATAGGCAAAGGTAGGCCCTGGGACTCAATGCCTGTAATGCTAGCTTCTCAGGAGCCTGAGATCTGAGGACTGCAGTTTGAAGCCAGTTGGGGCAGGAAAGCCTATGAAACTCTTATCTCCAATAAACTACTCAGAAAAATCTGGAAATGGCACTGTGGCACATGTGGTAGAATGCCAGCCTTGAGCAAAAGTTGCTTGGGACAATGCCTAGAGTTCAAGTCCCAGGACCAACAAAAACAAAAATCCCATGCAAGAGTAAGCATTTATTGCTTCAGGTTTAAATTTATTGTAGTAAACATGTGTAAGGAAAATATAATTGTTGAAAAAGACTAAAGAGAAAGCAGTGTCAATGTGTTTGAAGAAAATGGGGTCGTTTGATGTTTAAATCTGCCTTTGGCCTTGTTCAATGTTTTTATTGCATACAAGTTTGCTAGTCTGACAAACAGTACAAGAAATGTACCCAATGCCTAACGTATGAAACTGTAACCTCTCTGTACATCAGTTTGATAATAAAAATTTGAAAAATAAAGAAATTAGAAATCTTCCTTTTAGCAAGACTATTTCAAAGTTGGAGAATACTCATTTTCCTCTGCAAAGGAATGGTCTCTATTACATCCAGTGAAATGGATTATCTAATATCAGAAATACGAACCTCAGACTCACAGAAGCCAGAAGCCATTAGTGTGAATAAGATGTTTGTCGACCTTGTGCTGGGTTTAATGGGATAGCATTTTAGAAGAATTTGGCCAGCAGCACACATGTCTAGTTGTGCATTGTAAGGCCAGAATGGCTCGGAATGAATTTAACCTCACTCCCCGACCCACCTTCTTCTCCTGTGTCTCCCAGCGAATGGTGTCATTGTCCAAACCAGACTGAAGTTGCCTCTTTAAATTTTAATTTTGGAAATAATGGGATTAAGTGGTGAAAGATGCCAGAGATAACGATGGATAATGGAAATAGGTAGTAACTACTGGCCTATGTAAATGTTAAATAATTGTTTATGTGAATGTATCCACTTACAATTATGCACATGAATATGTCTCATTGATTTCATTTCTGTGGCAATTTTAACTCCAGTCCTAAGACACACAAAACTCTGAGACTGAACTGTTATTAATTACTGATGTGACTCTACTGGTGTCAGTCACCTAGTGGTGAGGTTCTACTTTTGTCAAACTGTTGCTGAGACTGAGCCACTGTCAAGTGTTGGTGAGACATTACGGGTACCATTCCTGCATAGTCAGAACCAGTACAATGTCTTCTGTAATTGAAATTAATCAACTTAGCCTTGGGGATTTACTATATTAAATCAAGCTAGAGATGGATGAACAGGAAAAACTCTTCTGTCTCAGTGACAGAAATTGTTTGTCTACAGACATTTCTCTTGGTCACTATGGCAACAATCCCCTTCCCCAACTTTGCTAGCCATTAAGATGTATCAAGTGAACTGTAAGACAGAGATGACCGTTTGCAGCATCAGGCATTTAAAATAAAAATGGATTTCCTAGAAAGTTGGAAATTTATTTCTTGGAGGAAATGTGAGCTCCTTAAAAACCTTAATCGGCTTTTTTTTCTTACTTGAAAAGTAGTTTGTTTCTTTCTTCAGTCATGGTGAAGCTGCGTGCATAGGACAAGCCATGCCCTTCATGCGCCTGTGTTTAGGAATCTGCTTCCTGGCATTGCCCTGGGCAGGGCAGAGTTACATAGACAAGCAAAATTGCAGTTCCTGCCACCTAGGGCAGGCACTCATACTCAGAGAAATAAAACCTAAGGAGTTGATAGATTTGAGAGTTATTTGTAGACTTAAAGGTGACAGGAAAATATAGTAGTTTAAAAATGTACCCAAGCAATCAGGGCTGGGAATGTGGCTTATTGGTAGAGTGCTTGCGTAGCATGCATGAAGCCCTGGGTTCAATTCCTCAGTACCACATAAACAGAAAAGGCCAGAAGTGGTGCTGTGTCTCAACTGATAGCATGCTAGCCTTCTGCAAAAGAAGCTCAGGGACAGTGCAAAGGTCCCTGAATTCAAGCCCTAGTATTGGCAAAAAACAATTTCAAGCAATAATTTAATGAGCATTACACAAAAAGTAAAATAATCCAAATTGGTAGGCTATTGCTCTCAGAAAGAGTTTAGGGACAATGCTTCTGAAAGGGTAGTAATTGGATTTCGAATGACGAAGGTATCAATAATTTGAGTATGACAGGCTCTTCAGAGTAGATAGAACAAATACCTGGAGATCCTTTTAGAGGCAGAACTTGGGCAGTTTGCTGGGATCATGGCAAGCTGACTAAAAGCATAATGTGGAGGCTAAATGTTACCTGGTACCAATACCACTGTTCATGGTACAGTTCTGTTTGTTGTTGGTGGTTTTTTTTGTATGACATTTAGCTGAAAAGGTAATTACAAAATCATAAAGTTAATACAATTATAGCTAAAATTCAGTGAGTGCTTATTCAATAGTGCAGGCAGGCACTATTTCAAGGTTTTGCATGTTTTATTCCCTAATTATAGGGGATAAGCAGTATTTATTCTTAAAAAAATTACTTCCATGTTTGCAGATGATAAATTGAGGTATAGATAGAATAAAGAAGGTCAGACAGCAAGTAGCTCACAGCCACGGATCAAGTCAGGCAGATAAAGCTCATAGGGTTAGTTAGTGCCATATGGGACAGTGGCTTCAAAGTAAAAAGATGTCTAGAGAGTGGAAAGACTAGAAAAATACTAGATTTGTGGCTGGGGGAGGGGATCGCCCTTTAGAACTCTGCACAGAAGAGTCACATGAAACTATTTTGAAGAGAGGAAGGTGGGTGAATCCAGGGCACCAACTAGAAACCATAAGACCAGGCTACAAGTTTCTCAACTGGGGAATAAAGTTTGAGGTAGACTGAGGGCAGGAAGGTTGGAAAGGGAGGACTGGAAAGGGAATTCATTTGAGCCCTGCTACTAGGGAGAAGGCATTAATGATGATTTGTATGCTTTTTCAGGTTAATGGTGATTGCATTAGTAGGTGGAGAGCCTGTGCTTTTATTGATTGAACTTCCTAATGCTGACCATTCTCAACTACCCTTCCTTTGAAATTATCTTTCCTCCATTGTGCTGGTGATCACTGTTGCACCTCAGCTCTCCTCTCTTTCCACCCTCTTTCTGTGGTTCTTTTCTGAAGTTGGCAGTCTTCACTGTCAAATCTAGGACTCATTTCTTTCCCTCTCCACTATGCTACAGAGTAGATATGCTGTCCAATTAGCTTCATTCTGAAAGCTGCACAATTTCATGGCAGGGGACAGCTGGGGCCCATTCCCATCTTCACCATATTAGTTGTGCAATAATAGTCTTAGATACTGTTTTGCTCAAGTGTGAATGTGAATGATACCTCCATAATGGAGTTTTTCAATGCACCGAGTCTAGAGAAAAGGCTCCCAACACAGTGGTCCTTTGGCAAGTTTTATTTTCTCTTTTTCTTTTCTTCCCTCTTCCTCCTATCCAAAAATTTCCCTTCAGTTGAAGTCACTTCCCTGATGGGGATTCCTCCTATGTTAACAGAAATAGTCATGGTTTTCATTTGCTTACCAGATGTTAAACTGTGCACAATCACCTTTCATAGATAAATAGCACAGTGATTGTCATTTGGTTTCAAACATGGAATTAGTTAATACTCTAAAAATGTAAGAGATAGGAACGACAACGGGTTATAATCATAAACTGGTTGTACGTGCAACTACTTCAGACAGAGCGGCAAAGTTTAATCTTCCAGTTGGACTCCAAAATACAGCATAAGAGAAGCTGTAGGAACATGATATATGAAACATAAAAATGGCCAACCCCCTTCCATATCTTGAAATTGTGTTTGTACAGATGTTAAGAATGATACAATGGCTGATCTTTTATGTAGCAATTAGAGTAGGAATTTTATTTGATGAAACAGATGCTATTGAAAAAATGTATCTCAGCAAAGTACTGACTCATACAGAATAATATGAATTTTTTTCTTTTTGCAGGGGGTGATTAGATGAGCCTAAATAAACTTGCTAAAATGTGTTAAAAAAAAAAAACAAAACACCTAGGGGCTGGGGATATGGCCTAGTGGCTAGAGTGCCTGCCTCATATTCATGAGGCCCTGGGTTCAATTCCCCAGCACCACATATACAGAAAATGGCCAGAAGTGGCGCTGTGGCTCAAGTGGCAGAGTGCTAGCCTTGAACAAAAAGAAGCCACGGACAGTGCTCAGGCCCTGACTCCAAGCCCAGGACTGGCCCAAAAAAAAACAAACAAAAACTAAGCTCTTCAAAATAACCCAGGGACAGTTCCCAGGCTTTGAGCTTGAGCTCCAGGATTGGCATAAGAAGAGGAGGAGCAGGAGGATGTGAAGGAAGAAATGCTTAGGTTTAGCAGCATGAAGTGGGACTATCCTGGGTTTATTTAAACTCTAGCCTTGCCATTCCTACTTCTTTGACCTAATCCAGTTACTTCTTTGAGTCCAAGTTTCTTTCTCCATTTGAGAATAATAATTGCATTATGTGTCATATATCCTATTAAGTGTATACCTTTATATAAAGACATTAGTTCATTGTCTAGCACAAGATATGTAGTAAGTACTAGTTATTGTTGAAAACTGGGTGTGAAGCAGCTGCAAGCCTTACTAGGTAGGTGCTCTTGGGAGAGTTTGTTAATCTCAGCTTTGTTTTCTCTTTCAGCCAAACTTCTAAAACTTTTGTGTAAGAACTGAAGGAGTTATGTGTGTGTGTGTGTGTGTGTGTGTGTCTGTGTGTCTGTGTGTGTGTAGTGTATTTCACATTTTATCTAGCCTAAAACAAAACTGATAGAGTCAGAAAAGAAGTTGTGTGTAGTTTTATTAACCATAGTAAAGAGTTTAGATTTAATTTCAAATATTCTAAGAATACATTGGAAAGTTTAGTTAGAAAAGTGATGCACCGTGTTTTAGAAAGATCCCCTTGATTACTGTGGTGTTGTAGAGAGAGGTTCAGACATTCTATCAATAACTGTGGTGCTCAGAACCATGAAAGAAACAGAGACATGCTCACTAGACACTATGTTGAAAATTAACTATATAACTCGTTTGTGAGGAATGGAAGAAAACATTGGGAGAGAGCCTGGGGAAGGGGTGACATTGTCTAAAAAGAAATGTACTCATTACCTAACATGTTATTGTAATCTCTCTGTACCTCACCTTTTTAATAATAAAAGAATTAAAAACTACAAAAATTAAAAAAAAACTCACAGGATAAATACCACCTTGAGCCATCCATAACAATTTTCCATATATTTAAATAAAATACATAAAATTCCTAAAGGAAAAAACCAAAAATCCTAAGCTCTTGTTAAAATGTAAACATTACCTATATAAGGCTTTTCCCTGATTGAATTCATTTTCTTAGAGCCCGTTCAGTATCTCATAGGTAGTATTCCCTCCATTTTTAATAAAAATCTTAGGAGGGTGAGGGGATTTGGTGTGTTTTTCACAGCACTGTAAAAACGATGGCATTGTGGAAGTCAGCTGTCCTCAGATATATGACTTTAGTGGGAAGCAGCCCCTCTAATGCCATTCTCGGATATAGATGCTGTTTCCAGATATTCCTATCACTGGAAGAAGGTGGATAGCACTATTGGATGGCCAGTTGTTTGAATATTTTACTTGGATGTACTAAGAGGTCAGGCTTAGAGCCGTCCTGGAGAAAAGAGGGGCTGGATTGGGTGTGTTTGCCCTTGGGCAAACTATATGGGGCTGAACTATAGTGTGTATATGGGAATCTGTTTTGGATCCTTCCATGATGTTTTACTTTGAGTGTTCTTCTCTGTACCAGAGGCTTGGGGCTGGCCTAGGCATTCAAATATCCATTCCCCAGTCTTGCATTCCTGGCCTCTTTAGAATGATTGAAGGCTATGTCCAAGTAGGTGGTCTGCCACAGAACAGTCATGAGTGCAAGACATAAAGGCCTTAACTATCTGCTAAGTGGCAGGTGAGAACACGAGAGTTTATTTATAAAAACCTACAGGGAAAATGATACATACTTATCAAGTACGACATATTTCACATATAGAGTGGTTAAATCTAGCTAACATACAGATCGCACATTATTATCATTTTTTGTGGTGCGAACACTCAACATCTACTCTGTACTCTCAGAAGGTAGTTTAAGATTTTATGCATAAGACCCAAAATTACAGGAAGCCTAGTGATTTAATTGCCAAGCAATGGTATTGGCAAATATCAAACTTAGGTCTTTGTAATTCTTAGACATTTTGCCATTTTGCCGCACAAGCCTCATGAGCATTAACAGGATTTCAATTGAACACTAGTCTGAAAAAAATGAGGTTTTGGTGAAATTGGAAAAATAATAATAGGATGTGGGACCAAAACTCTGTTAATCGTTATTCATGTTGATTGTTTCTACTCCTATTCCTCTGAAAATCTAAAATGATAGAATCTCAAAATAGATTGCAAAAATTCAATACCTCTCAAATATTCAGATGAGAATATATGTGCTTCCCAGTAGTAAAGAGAGGAATAAGTAAGTTATCAGAAATAGCCCAAATGTCTATGGTCTCAAGTCCTGTTGCACTCTTATTCTTCTCATTCCATACCTGTTTCTTTATAGTAATTTTCCTGTGATCAGCTGACAGAAGAAGAAACTGGGGCCTGCTTTACAGAACCTTCTGTGGGATATTCAGGAACCATGAAAGAGTAGATAGTTACAGTACTTTGACTGTACTAGGATGACCTTGAAAGGACGCTGTTAAAGGGAAAATCTCTAGGTGGGCAGAACATTGAGCAGTGTCTCTGGTGGTTGGATTGCAAGAAGTGGCCAGTTGAGTGACTTTATAGATGTATGAGCTCTTGAGTGAATTGTTTGGGTAGCTGGTTAGGGACTTAGAAGAGGCATGACTGGAAAATTGGTCACAAGGAAATTGGGGATGTGGTAGGTAGTAGACCTTGCTGAGTGGACACAATACCAAAAGATAACCTGAGTGGAGGAGGATGTGAGTAATTAAGTGAAAAGGTGGCTCCTTTTTGTGGATAGCAATCCTTTATCCCATGCCACTCCTGTTCTTGCACAATAGAGCCATGTGCAAAATGGCCATGAACCACTGGGTGGGGATTATGCATGGCTTCAAAAGCATGACTGACCCATGCTATGGCCATTGGTGATTGCCCAGTCAGCTGAACGAAGAGATGAGTAGTGGGTGGTGTTGGGGATTATTATGGCCTGGGAAAGGCTGCCCTTCCACCAGCCTTGGGACAATAGAAGTCCCTCCCACCTTCTGGCCTCCACCCCTTGGGAGGTGAACACGTGCGTGCCACCATGATGGGGTTGTCCCGCCCACAAAGGGAAGTTTTGTGATGTCACTTGATGGACATGCTCCCTAGCCTATGACTGGCCCTTTGGCCATCCCCCTTTCTTTCCCGCCATTACTTCTATATAAGTGCCCTTCCATATTAAAGTCTTTGAGACGCTTTTCACCACCTCAGCGTGTCCCTGATGCCTTCCTTTTCGCCTCCGCCCTCGGTAACATGTGGGGGGAAATGTGGGGGGACTGGGGGGAGGGGAAGCTTCAGCAACCCGTCCTCAACTTAGCGCTTGCCCATATGAGCATGCCTTTGGCCTTCCGCTGGCAGAGGGCCAGGCTGAGTGCTCTTTCATAGAGTTTGTGGTTACCATTCTCCCCGTGGGGGGAGAAAGGGATCGTCCAGATCCCAACAGGTGGATGGTAGGGTACTATTCTCCACAGTGATTGCAGCTAATGATGGTGGATATATTCCTTTGGATTGCTTCTGTCATAGAGCAGTATTTGTTCTTACTGGGTTCCTATTTCCTATATATACACCTTCCTTGCATGCAATGATTGTGATCAATAACCATCCATGGACTTATAGAATGTTTGAGCTGCCATGGTATTCAAATACCATTGTTTCTGGTCAAGGGACTCACCTTCCAGCAAAGGATAGACATAATGTTCATGGTGGTAGAATTCACTGGTTTTGCTATGACATCCTGCAGCTGCTGGCAGGACAGTGGGGTGGAAGACTTCATCATGATGTCATAACTCCCATCAAGCCTACCAAACTTCCCCAAGAGACTGTGATACTGTGAATTGAATAGGTGGCATTTTTCTCTGTAATTAGTGTCAATGGATTAAAGAATCATATGATGAACATGGTAGTGACACCACCCACGATTACTCTTAGTGACTCATTAACAAAATTTTTGTTTCTTGTTCCCATGACCTTACTTTGTGCCGACCTAGAGGCCTTTGTCCTAAAGAGAGGAATGTTTCAATTGGCAGACACAATGGTTCCATTGAACTGGAAGTGAATTCTGCTCCCTGAACACCGTGGCATCCTCATGCCTCTGAATGGACAAGCAAAGAAGGAAGCTACTGTGCTGACTGGGGTGATGGACCTGTTTGCAATCAAGGGCCATCAGATAGCTACTTCCTAGTGTCTGGGTCCTACAAGATCCCCTAAGGTGCCTTTTGGTATTAACATGTTCTGTGGTTAGGGTCGATGGAAAACTATCACAGTTCCCATAGCTAATGGACAATCAATTGTACATCTTTCCTCAAGAAAAAAAGGAAATAATAATATTCTCATTGTTATAGAACTAACCCAGAGCCTTCACATTCACAGAATGATAATGTTAAATTTGACTATTGCAACAATGTTTAAATGTATCATTTAGCAGAGCACTAACTATATTAATAATATTGTATAAACACCATTGCTGTAGATGTTTTTTAGAATGAGAACGTTTTAGTGTTTCCATGTTTGCTAAGATTTGTAATAATAAATATATGTTGAAATGTGTAAAATACTTTTCTGCATGTATGAAATGACTCCTTTGTTCTGTTAATTTGATAAAGTATATTGATTTGTTTTAGTCAGTCCAATGATTTTTAGGTTAAAATCCATGGCACATGAAAGATTGTCATTTTCATATACAGATGGATTTATTTTAAATTTTGCTAAGGATTTTCCAGTCTATGTTCATAAATTAAATGTGTCTTTAATTTCCATTTCTTTCAATATATTTGTCAGTTTGGGTATCATTGCTATGATGCTTTCACAAAGCAATTTGGAAAATTCTTTTAATTAAAAAAATCTTCTTAAAGTGTTCACTCACTAGTGAACCCTTCTTTGTCTTCGTGAGAGACTTTTAGTGACCAACTCAGTTTCTTTCATAAATGTATTACTTTTAATTCTGGGTGACTTATTAGCATAAAATTGTGTTTAATATTAATTTATTATACATTTAAGTATCTCTTATAGTAGGCCCTTTCTTTTATTCCTGGCATTTTGAGTTTTCTCTTTTTAAAAGATCAGTATTGCTAGTATTTACTAATTTCATTTATTTTTCAGAAAAAAACTTCAAAATCTAAAATGTTCATTGCTAACTTTTCTACTTTCCATTTTGAGATTACTATACTATTAATCTGATTTATTATTGTTAATCATTTCTTTCTTATGGCCTATTTTTGGATTAGTTTGTTCATTTTTTTGGTCTAGTTTCTTAATCTCAAGTCATTATATTAAATCTTCCTTATCTAGGCATGGTGTTACGGGCCTATAATCTCAGCACATGGGAGACTAAGGCAGGGGAACAGAAGTTTGGAGCCAGCCTTCATTCCATAGTAAGAATTTATTTTTTTCATATCAGGATTTTTAATGGTAAAATGTCCTCTAAGTGATACTTTAGTTGTGTCTCACGAATGTGTTTTATTTTCCATACCATCTGACTTAAAATACATTCTAATTTGACTCATAGGTTATATATGTTTTTTAGTTTTTTTTCAAATGTAGAGGTTTTATAAATGGCTCTTTTAAAACAAGTAACAAACAGTACAAGAAATATATCCAATGCCTAACGTATGTCCCTGTAACCTTTCTGTACATCAGTTTGATAAAAATTAAAAAATTAAAAAAATTAAAAAAAGAAATTAAAAAAGAAAATTAAAAAAGAAAGGCAGCCCGGAGGCAAAGAGGGGTACCTGGTTTCAGAATACCTATAAGCTTCAGAGTTTTTCCAATGCTGATAAAAGCCAACATGTAAGTGTTAGAGCAGAGGTTAGTAAAAGGCTTTGGAAATCAAGAATGCCTTTCTAGATAAGAAATTTGGAAGCGAAGTTGACCTAAATTATTGTGCCAAAGTGAGAAAAGGAAAATTATGGCTACCAAAATGAGTGTTTAATTACCATTCCAGTTTGTTTATAGGTTTTTTTGTAACAGTTTCCGGCAGGCCCACAGAGAAGGACAGATGATTTCTACAAGTTTGTCAGATGTAATGTTGGCCCTTAATAAGTTCCAGAAAGTTGCAGGCAGCCCATCAGGAGGTGTGACATTCTATTGGAGCCACTGGGAGCCATTGCTGCCTGCTGCCACCACGTCCGCTGTGCATCCCATTTGGTTTGAGATCAAGGATAGCCTAACTGTCATCCAGAAGAATCTATATCTTTATCCTGAGCATCCCTACTGTAGTAAAAGCAGATGGGACTCCATCACATGCAGCTGATTCCTGCTGGAAGGCCACTTTGGATCTGCTGAAACTAAGATTTTGGGGGGACATTCTTCCTGTGGTAGCCTTCCCACTCCTCTGAGTTGTCTGGAGTTGACTAGCTCTATTAAGAAAATTGGAAAGCATGCATGGCAGGCTAGAGAGTCACTCCCAGGCCATGCCTGGGGTGGGAGGTGTGTCCAAGTGTATCAGAGTGTGTCCACATAGATTAGGGTGTGACCTCAGAGAAAGGAGGGAGGTAACTGCCACCAGGTGTACCAGTTACCTAGGTAACTGGATGGAGATTTAAAGGTGAAAATACCTGCAGCTCTCCTGGGGGTGGACCTCACAGATAACCTGTTTTCTTTCTGAGTACAAGCTTAAGAGCAGCAGTCCCTTTGGACTGGCTCTTGTCTCATCCTAGCTCTCCCCAGCAGCCTGTGGGTGGAGTCACTACAGTCCAGGCAAGATTAAGCTTTCCAAAAGAGAAATCAATCATTTGATTTTTATGTACAAGAAAAAAAAAGGGCGAATGTAATATGGAAGTCAGATCTGGCCAGCACCATCATTGGCTGTTGAGGGGTGTCAGACTGACTCCATCTCAGATTAGTTAAAGAGAGCAGAAGCCGACTCCATCTTCACTAAGATCTTCCCAACCCTATCCAGGGAAGTTCTCCTTAGCTGTGATAAGATTGTGTAAACTGTTGACCACCTGAGCAGTGAAACGCTCAAGGTTAAACCCGTGCCCTCCCATGAGTAGGCATATCTGCCTGCATCATGTGAGCCCCGCCAAATCCATGTGCCAATTCTATCTAAAAAGATAGGTTGGTTCAAACAGTTGCTTTGAGGCAGATTATAACTCCATTGGCCACCTGCGTGTGACCTGGCATGCTCTGTAAGTGTTGTAACCTCATTGGCCACCTGCATGTGGCAGGCTTGACTCTGTGGTGCCTTTATAACCCGACCCCGAGCGTGGCCGGGGGTGTGCCATCTCAGCTCCCGAGTCTGGGCCATGACCGATTCTGGTCTGTGATGCTGGCTGGTCAGTATACTTTTTACTTCCCCAATAAATCCATCTCTTTACTTGAAAAGAAAAGGTTCCATGAGAAAGAAAGTGAGAAAGGAATGGGAGGGGCGGGGAAACAGAAGGAAGGAAGGGGAAAGCTGTTGCTACTGCCAGGATGATCTTCAGTGGGAACAGGATGGAGAACAGTTGAGCACTGTCAGGCTGTCTCTATCTCCCGTGTAACCCCTTTCGCCCTCAAGCACGAGCTGCCCGACCTACCGGCAGCAAGAATGGAACGAGGGTTATGTGAAAGCCTCAGAACCTGTGTGTGAACGCGAAGACGCCCTTCCTCCCCTTTGACTTAGTAAGAACAAAGGCGGGAGACACATGGGCTGCTTCGGGGAAAGCTCCTTGGATTTCCATTTAATAAGGGGAAGGGCAAATACACTTATACCAGTAGTGACGGTGGGAAGGGGAGGGACTTGGAGTGCCTAGCTAGGCACTAGCGATTGGCTAATGAGCTGTCCATCATGGTGATGTCAGGGAATTTCCCACAGAGGCAGAGACCTCTTGGCTAGGCCTCCTGGATCAGCTGGCACCATCCTGACACACATGCTCTCTGCGGAGAGGCGGGGTCTGGTTTGGCTGTCTCTTCGGGTTTTGGACCCGGAAGGAGGTGGCACAGGCCAGCTAGCAGCCAGCCGCCCCAGGTCTTAAAGGAATAGCCATCCCCTACAGCACCATGTAAGCAGGATATCCCACAGGATGCCAGCATTGGCAGAAGCTGGGTCCCATGGAGAAGGCATGGAGGAGAGTGCTCATAGCCGACCTGCATCCCAGTACTACTATAGCTTAGAGGTAGAATCCTTGCCTAGTGTGATGGTTAATATTGATTGTCAACTTGATTGGGTAGAGAAATGTCTGCAAGGGCATCTACAGAGATAACTAGATCTGGAGCATTCTCATCTGATACACTGATAGATTCAGGATTTGAAGAGACTGTTGGGAGGTAGTGGAAACGGTAAGATGTGTGGTCAGCTTAAAGGAAGTCCATCACTGGCTGGGTCTTTCCTGTCTTCTGTTTCTTGACTGCTATTAGCTGAAGAGTTCTATTCTACCACACCTTTCCTGCTATGATGGACAGAAACCTCTGTGTTAGCATTTCCCTAGCCTCAGGTCCTCAGCTCCTCCCACTAGAACCCAGATCCACTCATACCTAATGATCCTACTGCTACCTAACTACTTCCCCTTTACCCCCAGAGAGAGAAGCTGCCACCTGGATAAGGTGCAGACCCCATGTAGCTCCCTCTCCCGTGGGAACTATGGCCCCACTAATAAACCTCCTCATGGACCTTCTTCTTCTGCCTGTGATTATCTCCGCATGGTCCTCTTGGATGGCTGATACCTATGCTTTCACTCTGGAACTCTGAGCTAAAACAGACTGTAGCTTCTAGGTATTTGGTCACAGTGACATATCCAGCATGCACAAGACTTATCTTCCTTATGGCTTCCTTATTGCCTCACACACCCCTATCCTGCCTTTCCTGGAAAGAAATGAGTAGTGACATCTCCTGGTAGCTCTTCTTATGTACCTTCCTCAGTCATTAGAGGCAGGACAGGATTGGTTATTGACATTGCTGGTTGTGATAAAGGTCTTACGTTTACATTAAAAAAAAGTCTATATTCATTACAAATACATACAGAAGGACTCAGGGGTGAAACCACAGGATGACAGGAATTTGCTCGAAGAAATTACCAGCAGAAAGAAACAGCTGAAGCAAAGTAGCCTGTTGCGCAAAGGACTGGAACTATGCTGTCTTCTTCCCAGTAGTTGGGAAAATGTCCACAATTAAAAAAAAAGAGATAAAGAATTTTGGCCTGCATCATACTTCTTATGTCTGATTTCTTTGGAGCTTGGCTCATGATTAAACTATCCCCTGAGCTGTGCACAAAGCACTATTTTCCTCCTTTGATGTCAATTCAAAAGTACCTGACAGTAGGTAACCTGGAGCCCAATGGAGTTGAGTGGATTTCCTTACATTGGAAAGAGCAGAGACATAGCACCTCTGCAGTGGTTTTTCTTGATGTCCTGATGTAAATATTGCTTGAGCCTGGACCCAGAGGCAGCCCAGTCCCTGTTCCAGAAGGCGCCTGTGGTAAGGGCAGCCAGGCTTGTGTTCCTCTGTGGAGTGTTGGGTTTGGAGTCAAGCAAGTACAACAGAAGACTTTGGTGGTGAGGATTGTGGGTTTTTATGTGAGGAAGAGGCGCTGCCTCTTTCAGATACTCAATATGAATAAAGTGAGGGTAATTAAAAGGGCACGCTGCTGGGCTGGGAGTGGTGGCACATCCTTTTTCAAATCCCAGCTACTCAGGAGTGGAGGTAGGAGGATCATGGCACGAGGCCAGGTCTAAAAGCAAATTAAAGCAAAACAGCCTTGGGTATAGTAGTGTGCTAGGCTAGCAAGCATGAGGGCTGGGGATCATCTCACATACATACACACACACACACACACACACACACACACACACACACAGAGGGAAAGAGAAAAAGGAAAGAGAACAGCTTTGGAACAACCATTTGTCAGCGGTGTCCTTCAGAAAGCTGCTAGTGTCTTGAGAGAGCGTTGCCATCTGTACAATGATTTCACCTACTCAGGTGAGTTGCATGAGGACTTAATAAGGTACAGTGCACAATCTTAGTCTCATTGAAAACTGTAGGAAGTCATCATGTTAGTTGACCTTTTCCTGAGCTGGACTTCATAGAATTCTCACTTATTTATGACACGGTGCCGGCTTATATTTCCTGTGTTCTTGTGTGAATGCTGGATCAGGAGCACCAAGTTGCTGGAGCCCAACATTCACTATCCCTCACCCACTAGCACCTGTCTTCATCTGAAATGCTTGTATTTTTCACTTGAGTCTCTGTTTTTCCTGCCTAGAATGTTGACATGATTCCTGGGGATACAGTAACTACCTTGCCACCACGAGAAGTAGCCTACAATCTAAGGGTGTTTAGAGCAGAAAATAAAAGGAGCCTAAGCCTCTGATAGCATGTGGTTCTACACCAGAGCTGGGTTACTCACTTTAGAATTTTAAACTCTATTTATCTCTAAAATAGGAAGGAAGAAAGACTGTGTGCACAGACTGGAAGTCTTTGATTGTGTGTGTGCACACGATGCTTGCCCAGTACTGAGGTTTGAACTCAGCCTCATACTCTGGCTTGGCTGTTTTGCTCAAGGATGGCGCTCTACCGCTTAAGCCCACACCTCCATTTCTGGTCTTTTGGTGGTTAAATGAAGGTAAGAGTCTTACAGACTTTGTTGTCTGGGCTGGCTTCAAGTCTCAATCCTCAGATTTTAGCTGTCTGAGTAGCTAGGATTAACAGGCATGAGCCACCAGTGCCCAGCTGGAAATCTTCACCTAGAAAAATGTCAATTCTCCCTAAAGTGGATCTACAGATTTAATATAACTACAATAAAAATCCCAAAATTTTTTTATAGATCCGAACAAATTTATTCCATTACTTATAAGAAATAACAAAAGAAGTAATATAGTCAAACTTTTACTGTAAAAACAGTTGGAGAAAGCACACAAAACCACTTTAAGACATTATGGAACTACAGAAATGAAGACTGGTACTGGTGAAGGGATGGAAAAGAGAATGATGGGCCATAATGGAGAATCCAGAAAATGGTTTTGGGGATGGGGAACAGAAACTATGTAATCCAGGATGTCCTCAATTTACAATCCTCTTGGAGGGCTGAAATTACAGGTGTGTACCACTATACCCTGCTGTGAGTTCCATTTGTATTTCCTCTTGTTAGGCAGATGTTAGTCATGTGGGAATTAGGGAAATGAGGCCCAAGATCCAGCCAGGGCTTTGTTGAGAAGGAAGGAGGAAATGAACTGGGTATCCAGTTAGTGGTCTCTATCCCAGTGTGACAGCTGGATGTGAGAGACGCAATTTGATTTAAGGAGGGAAGATAACAGAGATCCAAGCCCCCTTTACTGGGAGGATTGTCAGTCTGACCAGGTGAAGATGCTCTTCAACTTTCCAATATTTTAGAATAAGTATTTTCTATGCTCAGAAGATTATTAGGAAGGTGAAAATACTGTATGATACTATGCTGGAGGGGGGTTATGTGTGGCACTGTCCCTTAGCTTTTTCACTCAAAGTTGGAGCTCTTCCACTTAAGTTACAGTACTACTTGAGACTTTCATGGACTCTCCTGCTCAGGGTGGCTTTGAATCATGATCCTCAAATCTCGGCCTCCTGAGTAGCTAAGATTATAGGTGTGAGCCACCGGTGCCCAGCAGCATTTTATATTCTGTCATCTCAAAAAGTCTCATAGGCTTGGAGTTACATTCAGTTTCCGCAGTGTGACATGTGAGTATTTGTGAGACTCGGTTTACCATCCACTCCCCAGAACACCTGCCCTCTACCAGTCAGTGCCTTACTGTGGGAAGTTGCCTGAAGCATGTCCTCAGCAACTGGGGATTTTACAGGTCCTCCTCTCAGCCATGGCTGGTCACTACTTTTGAACTAAATCATTATTTTCTTAATCTCAGACATGGATTTCTCTCTAAGAATTTCCCTTTTGATAAATTTACATTACTTTCCCTAGTCCCAAAACACCCTTTTCACAATTCATCTAGTTATCAAGACATTTTGTGCCTAGGTAATGAGGTGTCTGTTTCTCTTATCAGACTGAGAATTCTTTGCCAGATGTTGGGGTCCAGCTTTATGGACTTCAGGGTGAAGGGCATTGGAAAGCATACCCGAGATGCCGCCCTTCATCCCAGCCCTGGGGAAATGCGGAAGCAGGCCACAATTCTCTGGGCCCGGAACCAGAAGAACCGGCTTTGAACCCAGCCCCCAACTTTCTTGCCAGCCCAGGTGTCCCCCAGTCTCTCCCTGGCATGGCGCTTTCGAGTGACATTAGCTCATGAGGGAGTCATGTGACAAGCTCCCAGCCTATCAGCGTCCTGGCCGATCACCCTCCCTTCCTATCACTTCCCTTTACCCCTGCCTTAATGAATCAGATAGCTCTTGAAGCTTCTCTGAGGTCCGAGTATGCCTGGCTTTCTTTACTGGTAAGGAGGTGGGTAAGCGTTCTCGTTCGGCTGTGTGCACATGAGGTCAGTGCTGGCTCCCCCGCCCCATCTTGGCCTTACCTGCTGGCCCGGTGACCAGGAGAGAGGGTGAGAAAGGGAGTGGTGAGAAGCATAGCTGAGCCTTGATGTCCACTCCAGGGGAGGCAATCCAAGCCCGACAGCCAGACAGTTTTATGTTTTCTTTTTTCTTTCTTTCCAAGTACCAGGACTAGAACTCAGGCCCTAGACATTGTCCCTTAGCTTTTTTTCACACAAGATTGGCAATCTACCACTTGAGCCAAAACTCAACTTCCAGCTTTTTGCTGGTTAGCTGGAGTTAAGACCCTCCTGTCTGGGCTGGCCTCAAACCACAATCTTTGGACCTCAACCTTCTGAGTAGCTGGGATTACAGGTATGAGCCTCTATCACCTGGTTTGCCCTGAGGTTTTGCCTTATTCATGTTTGTATCCCCTTAGCACAATGCCCAGAACAAGAAATTGGCTCTCTATAAATGTTTAAAACGATGTTCCGTAAGATGATTCCAATCTAGAAAATGCTTAATTATATTCCAAATGTCCCACTTAAAATGCCAGAAAGAATGACATGGATTTTGGAAAAGATTATGGTCCTAAAAAAAAAATCTTGTTGCTTTAACAGTTTCCTATCTGATTGTCACAGCCTCTCTACAGGGTGATGCCCTTAAGGGGACTTGGATGGATGGGCTGTGCTTGGGGGGGGGGGGGCATGTTTCCCCTAGCTCAGCTGGGTGGCTTGGATGAATGGGACTCAGATGGGTCTTTCTTTCCTTGGTACTGACTTCTGGTTGCCTCTGGAGAGGACTGTATTGCTAAAGTTAATGAAATTAAGGCAGAGAAGGATAACAAAGCCAGGCTATTACTTTAAGATGTTACTTTATTGCCTTGCAAGGAAAGAGACCCTTGGTGAGAAGAACCAGGGCACCTGAGCACACGAGTCACACTTATTTTAGCTTCTGATAAATCCTAAGGGAAAGCAGGCGTCTGCTCTCCCCCACTTCCCTTCTCTCTCTGGCCTGGGAATAAACGGCCTGACTCTTGAAAACCTGCTCTTTCTAATAACTCAGGGCTGGGGAGGTTTACTGACCAGCACTCTCATCTCACCTCTGAGGAATATCATAACATTGCTATTGATTATTCTGAGGACCCACATCACAATTTTTAGTATCCTATTTGAGCAAAACACAAAGCATGAAGAAATAAAGTGCCTGCTTCTATTGTCCAAAAAGAAAGGTACTCTTTGCCTGACTTACAAAACGGCAATTTTTCTGTACATCATCTTTATAATTTTTAATTAAAAAAAAATCTGTGTTCCATAGATTCTTTTACCATTTGGACTGGAAGAGCGGTAGTACATTCTGCTAACTTTACCCTAACTCTGCTTTAAAATGATGCCACATGGGTCACCTCAAATGCCTCCAAGAGAATTTAATTAGTCAACAAAGCTCCAGGTGATTTGTCTGAAAGCAATCTTTGCAAAAGTAATTTGAGCAAAGAGAAATTGGCCAATAAGATCATTTTGGTCAAAAATGGATGCTTTCTAGTCATTGATTTTTCATTTGTTAATCATCCAGGCAGACTGTCAGGAGGTTTTGCAACTTTTAATATATTTGTTTGGCATGTTTTGACTCCCTTGCCTCTTAAAAATGTACTGAGTGTTTTTCTTATTCTTCTGCTATTTTGATTTTTTGAAATTAAATTTCAAAAAATCATTCCAGCTCTATGTCATATATGATAATAAATGATTGGAAATAATATCGTAAATGCTTAGCAAAACAGAATTAGTTAAAATTTCTCTACATCCAACAATAGGTAGACTGCTTAAATTAATCATGGTATGTTTCAAAGAAGTAACCCTTGGCTATCTCCCTAAATTAGCTATTTTTTCTTGAGATGAGGTCTTGCTATATAGCACGGGTTAACTTCAAACTCACTTAACTTCAATCGTCTTACGTTAATCTTAGAAACGCAGGAATTACCATGATTACTGTGTACTATGTCTTGATCTCTAATTAGCTATTTATGAAGACTCAGACCTAAGATTTATCGATACTCATCTTAGAGAAAAGTCGTCTTTTCACATATAGAAAAGTATCTAGGGGACACACACCTGGAAGGTTTGTTCCCATGGATAGGTATGGGGAGCTCTTTGTGTTTGTCTTTGTTTCTCCCTCTTTAACAAGTATCCAGTGTTTTTTTAGAGAAAAATAATATTAAAACTTGTGTAGTACTCGAAAAGGAAATGGTTTGGAATTATCACTCTCTCTGGACATGTTGGAGACTTTTAGTCTTCTCCATCACCAACTCATTGGACTCAGCCAAGGGCTGCCTATGTCAGTGGGCCTTGGGGCTGGATTCTGACCTCAGCAGAGGGGGATATGTGATCTTCCCAGAACATTCCAGAAAAGGTATCAGGGACTCTTATAGCTTCAGTTCGCCTGCCAAGAACATGGATGTGATGGTTAACAGACCAACAGCAAAATCTGGGGAGCTGCCTGGACATGAACTAAATGATAAAGAAACAAGCAACAAAACTGCCTCAACAAAACAAGAAAACATTTGAACAATGGACAACAACTCACAGAAGCTGCAAAGTCACCCCCAAAAGCATGAGTTGCTAAAGTACAACAAAGCAGTAACTGATTAGAGAAATTGGAGTGACAGAATGGAGAGAGGCCCCAGTCAAAGCTTCTTGTTTCTTTTTTCCTTCCTCCTCTTGTTGGTGTTGAAAACAAAAACCTCTATTTTTCTACATGGTAAGTTCAGAGAACAACGGCCAGCTGACTGAGTATTGTCAATCATATCACATGCTGAAATGGAGTGATTTCTGGATTCTGGTAAGGATGGAAAGCTGCATCTCACACCTTATGACACCCCTTACCTCCTTTTTTTGCTACTTTTTTGGCCAGTCCTGGGGCTTGAACTCAGGGCCTAAGCACTGTCTCTGGCTTCTTTTTGCTCAATGATAGCAGTCTGCCACTTGAGCCACAGCACCACTTCTGGCCATTTGCTGTATATGTGGCACTGGGGAATTGAACTCGGGGCTTCATGTATATGAGGCAAGCACTCTTGCCACTAGGCCATATTCCCAGCCCTTGGTACATTTTTAAATTTCTATTATAAAGGCCATGTATGTGGAGGGGTTACAGTTTCATAATGCGTGTAATGAGTACATTTCTTTTTGGACAATGTCAGCCCTTCCCTGGCTCTCTCCCAGTTTTTCCCTCCCATTTCCACCCACAAGTTGTATAGTTCATTTTCAACCTAGTGTCTAGTGAGTACCACAGCTCCATTTGTTCACTCTTGAGGCTGACATCTTAACTTCTGGTTAGGGCTTGAGAGAGAATCTTGGGAAAGCAAATGATGAATGGTGATCTGGGCAAGGAGAGGCCGAGGAGGGCTGTCCCTTCCGAGCTGCCATTCCTAGAGGTACAGAAAACAGAGTCCGCTCCTGCTGGCTGACTCCAGGGTTATGAGCTTTCACAATGAGAGCCACCACCAAGGAACAAAGAGCCAAAGCCTTGCAAAGAGAACAGGAGAAGCAAGGAGAAGTGTCAAGGAGAAGAGAGCAGGCCCCAGGAATGCTTCTGTGTGGCCAGGCTTGGTGAGAATGGTGAAATGAATAAGACTGAATCTTAAATGTTGAAATGAGATGAACAGGATAACTCCAAGTGAACGAAGAGGTATGAGTGGAAGCTGAAATGTCACCAGGATAGCTCTAGTGTGCTCAACAAAGCCTGGTAGAGAGAAGGTACTGGAATCTCAGAACCCTTCCAGGTTTACATGTCCATGGGATTTTTCTCTTTGTAAATTCAACTCTCTCCCTGTAAGAAAAATTGTCCAGATGAAGGAAGATGCTCCCCAGAAGGCTTGGCAGGTAGTCACCTAGAAAAGTATGGAAGAAAGTTCTAGAAAACCAGTTTGTGGTGTCTCCTTTTGTTAGACATGTGTCATGAGCCATCTGAATTCTCCTCACGTCACCTGTCCCCAGCACCTTCCACCCCTTGATCTACTACTACCTCAAACATTTTCTCAAGGATTCCTGGCAACTTTAGAAGAGCATGCTGCCCTAATGTACAGCCTCCCCCTCCTCCTCATTCTGCTGTGAGATCAAGTGTGGGGCTCATGCCCTGTGGGGTGAACCTCCTACCAGTGAGAGAGGACACCTGTAGACACATGTGTTCTGGTTCCTGTGGGGACAGAGGCATCCCTGCCAAGGGGAGCCTTTGAAATTGAGAAGTCAGCACGCTTGACACCAGCTCTCTTTCTTCACTGCCTCTCTCCTCTTTTCCTTCCTAATAAGGCTTTGCCTGGGGCTCTGCTTCTGGGGAGCTTTTGAGAATAAGGCATGAAATTTTGACAGGAGAAATCAGAGTAAGTTTCCTTGTGGAAATAGTTGGAGTTAGCTGTTGAAGGAAGGTATAACTTTTAAGGGGTAGAAATGGAAATCAAAAGATTCATTTAGATGAAGTGAGAACCTCCAGGCAAGTTTAGAAAAGCATCTGGGAATCGTACTTCATCTGAACTTCGTGACCTTCTAGGGTGTTAGTGGAGATAAAAATGGGTTAGGAAGAATCTTAGGATTAAAAATCTGGTCTTGGAAAGGAGAAGCACAGACAGTTTGGGGGCAGGATTGTGACACACACACACACACACACACACACACACAAACACACACACTCACACACTCACACACTCCATTCCAGGAATGATTATCTGGTATTGCTGTGCAGAATGTTTTGAGTCAGGAAATAATGTTCAAGGAGAATTCACTCAGCGAGTTATAGCAGTATCTTTGCATGATGAGCGAAGCGGAGGAAGCAGGCTGTATGAAGGATGTGATAAGCAATTCACAGGACTTGGAAACATGTAACTGTGGGTGGAAAAGGAGTATGGCTTTGATAGGAAGAGACGGGATGAATAACAATACTTGGAAAGCTAGGAGTGGGACAGGTGGTGAGGTTCTATCTTGGATCAGAAGTGATGAGGAGAAATGTAAATATTGAAAAAGCAGTTGAAAATGTGGGTGTGGATGGAGTTGGTTGAAAGCCATCATTTATAGGTGCTTGAGCCAAAGAAGAGCTCAAAAGTCTGAGGATGTATAGATAGCTAAGGTTTCCCAAAGGAAGATCCAAGAGATGTAGATTATCAAGGACCAGGAGAGGGACAAGACAGCAAAGTGGAATGTGTGCTTTTGTGGGGGATGGTGAAGTACCAGGATGGAATATTATTGTAGATGCCTCAAGGGGTGGAGCTATTTCTAGGTAATTGGATGGCCAGGAAAATTACATGCTACTGGAGGGTAAGGACTACAGTCATTAGTTTCTATGAGGGGTTTCTTTAAATTACTTTTACTATCTAGTAAATATAAATTGAAGTGAAAAGCCTGTACATTATGGATATAATATTTTGGGGATTGTTTTTGATCTTTGACTCTAGAAGCAGAATGTAGATAGTAATGGAACAAAGAGAGAGCCGACTACTTCCCTGAAAGGCCTCTGCATGTGGCAATCACAGGGCCCCCAGGTAGATCCTTGTTGCTGATTAGAGTGTGGACCTCCAAGGAGTTTGATATTGAAGCCTAATTAGGCCAAGAAGGGTCAGTTGAAATTTGTGTTGTTTTAAAGTTGATTAACTTTTCAGAGCCTAAGTAGCACAGATCACCTGGATCTAGTACATCTTGATTTCTCCCCCAAAGCTTTCCTAAAGAACACTCAGGTTGCAATGTGTTAAGGTGAGATAATAGAGAAGCCACACTTTGAGGGGTCGAATCTTGGAGTCTTTGCTAAAAGGCCGGCCACTGCATGGTGGACTCCTGTCTCAAAGACTTGTAGCCAGCAAATACACTTAACACAGGAAATAGGCCCAAGAGGAAAGAAATAACAAAAACAATACCAACAAACCAATTCAGCTCCAGTGGAGAGCTGAAGTGGGAGGCCATGGTGACCAGAGATGAGCCAGGAGACAGGACAGGAACATAGGGACACGTGGCTGATCTTGGCCTTCATAGGGTCAGGTCAGGGGACTGAGTCACAGGAAAACTCCCAGCCCCACATACTGGACTGACAGGTTCAGTAACCTATCAGCCAAGTGCCCGCCCCTGTCTCCAGGGATTCAGGTATGCCCACCACCTTGGGTGGGAGTCGGGGGTGTGTTCACCTTCCCCCATATGAAGATAAGATAGCATTCCTTATGTGGACATCAGGTATAAGCTGAAGTACCAGCAAAACTTTTCTGTCTAGGGAAGACAGGCCTCAACCTTCCATATTGTGGATACTTAGAGGCTACTCTGGCTGGTGAGTCTAGCCACTTAGGAAGTTAATCAAGGCAGAATCAGCATTCTCCATGAAATGCCTTCCTAAAGCTACTGCATCTGCATTTCTCTGTGGCAAAGCCCTCCTAGCTGACCTTGAGCTAGACATCAGCATTCCATGAATGGTCTCTCTCACTTCTAGGCTTTACAGCCCTGGGTGGAGAATTCCCTCCAACCAGCAAGAGGCACCAGCGTGGCTGTAAGAAGTTATTTAGACTCAGCCTCCTTACTTCACCAAGAGGAACATCCCTTCATTCTCTCTGGATTTTAGGATTCTTTGTTTGTTTGTTTCTCTGTGTGTGTATGTGGCCAGCTGTTTGCATCTGAATTGATTCTACTTTTGGCTCTGCTGGGGGCCTCCTCTGGCAGGTCAGGTGCCAGCAGGCACAGTTGTTAAGTAACTGCTTCTAGTCATCACAATCCTGCTAAATTTGGAACATATATGAGTCTCAATTGAACCTCTATTGTGTGGAGAAAAAAAGTACCTGATTCTGAAATTTCAAAAGTCACTCACTTGTAGGACTAGGAAGACTGTGTGTTGATTATTGACCCCTCTCATAGAATTCTTTAAAAATTCATCCAATTGTTGTGCAGTGCTGTGAAAACTTAATTCTCTCCTGAGCCTTTTCTAGAACACAAAACAAAAGCAAAGCCTGACTAAGCTCCACACGGAAGTAAATGTTTTACATGGTTACTTTCTAAGATATAAATAAATCCAAGCAGCAACATACACATCCCAACACCATAAACACAATAGTACAAGTCATCAAAACCACAAGCCTAACACTAGAGTTTCAGGTGGAAAAGGGTTTACCAATCTATGCTAAAGACTTATTGTAAGTAGTATTTTTTTCACACCTTGATTTGTGGCTTCACTGGTATCAAGGTTTTGGTCTCCAATGAATTTTCAAATAATTACAAAAAGTATCTTGAATGATTTTTTTTCCCCCTAATGGAAATCTCTCCCTCACCCTCATGGTTAAATGGTTATATTGTACCTTAATGACCCTAAGGCAAATTCTCTGGAGCTCTTTGGAGATTCGATGTGTTGCTTGTACAGATAGTACCAAAAATCTAACTAGTAAAAAAAAGACTTCTTCAGGTGTGTTAGAGCTTTGGTCTTGACTCCTTCAGGTGTGTCAGAGCTTCGGTCTTTGAAATGTTTCCATGTATAGTAATCTCCTTTGATCTTACAATAGGCTGTAGGTAACCCAGAATTTAATAAATCCTTGTTGCAGATGAACAGACAGGATTTAGACAGGCCAATGAATTGGGCTTGGATCACTCAGGGTTGAAGGTCAGACTTTTCAGCTCCAAGTGTATTAGCTTTTCAATTCGTCTTTCGGTGCCATTTTTTACATTAGTGTTGTTGTTGCTGTTGTTTTGCTTTTCGTTTTATTTTATTGTTTTCATTCTTAAGCCCTGCAATGTATAGGCCTTGTATAACACTATGCTGGTTTTTTGAAGTGCATTGATTGTGGAGGGTCCAGAAGTAGAAACCACAGACCTTAAGTGACAGTTGCCCTTATCCGAGGTTTGACCTTTATTGAATGGAGGTCTCTTGTTAGAAGGGATGTGTGGAGGTAAAAGGCCTGCCAACTTTTCAGGAAAAAAAAAAGGAAACTCCTGGGGTCCCCACATGGAGAATGATAACAGTGACTTGTGGGAAAGAAGTGCTTGCCAATCCTGTGACTGTGTGAGTCTGGGGAGGTGATTTTGCTTGGGGTCCTGTGGGCATGGCTGCCTTGGATGCAAGCTGCTGGCCCTCCATGCCTGTAGGTTTTGCATATGAGAAATAAACCAACTTCTGATGAAGACGCATCTGTATTATAGATGGACAGGCTTTCTTCCTTGTGTTCCTTCCTTCCAAACAATGTAGTATCAGAACTTTATTCATTGCTTTGGCATTATATTGAATCTTACACATAATGGGATATTTAATATATTTAGAGCTCCTTCTGTGCAAATGTTATGCCATTTTGGTCTTTGGTAGGGGGTCCTGGTCCCCCATTCCTTCCATCCATTGATGCTAAGCGATGGCTGTGATTGTCTTTATAAACAACTTTGTTAGCTCTTTTTGTTAGAGAAATCAGTCTGTTACCCAGTCATGGTGGCTTTCCGCACTTGTAAGCATGTACTTTAGTTACACTGAGCCCTTAGATTCTTGCAAAATGGAACTTCATGACATTGCCAATATCTGAGTCCTCAAGTAGTCTTTAAATATATTTCACCCTGGAAGCTGGCCCAACAAATAGCTTATTCCTTGCTCTGTACCACTCAGCATATAAATCCTGAGTTCCTGCTGACCAAAGATGACGTAAAGTACAAATAAATAAGCATTTTCTTTCTGTAATTTGGGAGAATGAGATGATGGGTGAAGGAGAATTCCTTGATGAGGGTTCAAAAAAACACTCTCAATCCCGTGGATTAAGAGAGCTACACTACAGTTTGACTCATTTGCTGAGCACTGGGTCATTATACTGCACTTACAGGCTTTGTCAGACTGCTTTCTTGAGATAATAATTCACACACCAGACACCATGTAAAGTGTATGTTTTTTTGGGGGGGGGCACATTATGGTTTTTTTGTGTATTATTTTTTTAAATGAATGCAATATATTAAAAAGTACCATCCTGATAATTTTTAATGTACAGTGTTATTAACTACACTCACAAGTTTTTGCATCCTCTATCACTTTCTATTTCTAAAACATTTAATCATCCCACACTGAAACTCTGTCTATTAAACCACAGCTGAATGGCGGTTTCCATGTACTTTGCTTAATTACCTTCAGGTGTATGTCAGAGCTTTGAGGGAGATTTCATCTTCTCTTCTAGGAGAGATGTCTTCTTTCAGGAAAAATTGACATGGTACCGAACATATAGCAGGTACCCTTAAGAACAGCCTCTGAGAATATTATTAGGGTTGTGGGGCCATGAATGGGGACTCTTAAGATCCACATTTGTGGGAGAAGTGAAGGGGGCAGGACTGAGGAGAAGAAGGAGATCTGCTGGGTTGCTGTCATAAAGTTTCATCCTACTTGGTAGAACTATGAGCCTGAGATTCTGAGTCAAAGTGCTGTGGTTTGAATGTTCCCTTCCAAAACTCATGTTGAGATTTAATTATGGTATGAATAGGTAGGTAGTATCTTTTGTGGTATTTATGGTTTGCTTTCACCTTCTTGGGAGTGGGTTGGTTCTGGGAGCTCCTGATGAAGGTGCACCTCTCCTTCTCTCTGACTCATACACACTGACCCTTCTGCCATGTTGTGAAGATGCTGGAGCAAAAATGCTGTCTATGGACAGGTCATTAAATGTTGCTGCTCATTAGCCCTGCCTTTTCACCTTCAAACATACTGTGGCTGACATCATTTGCACAGAGTAGGAAATGGGTGCTGGAAGTTTCCAAGGTTCTACTGGGCAACACAGATTGAGAATAACAGCTCTCAGTCTTGAAGGGGCATCAGCAGAGTGGTCTGCCAAACCTACCATATTCTCTAATCATCTTAGGTGTTGAATGGTTCTCCTCTTTACCAAATTAAAGACAATTATTCATCACAACAGCGGGAAATGCCCATACCTCAGATTCAGGCTTGAACACAGCTCATTCATCCACTGATGAGGTTCGTATCTATGTTCTTCTAAGCCTTTTCGATGGGTAATGAATGGACAATGCATTTGGGGGAGGGGGGAGGGGGGCATGTAACAAATCAGTAGAAAAATAGAGAGCATCTCCAAAAGATAAGTAATTCATAATGAAGGAATTCAATCTTTAAACATTTGAAAATGTATTATCAAATATGGACTCTATTTGCTTAGTATACTGGCAATAGAGCTCAGCAATGATATTTTAGTACTCAGAAGAGATTTTAATACACTGAGGAGAGGATAGACTGGTATGGTAGAGTATGTGGCGAGATGCATGAGGATTCTTGAAAATGAAATATCTTGAACTCAAGCCCTTTCATTCACTCTTGTTTGTTTTTCACTTATGATGGGTAGGTACTCTTCCATTTGAGCCATGCCTCCAATTTGACTTTTTGGATTTGTCTTCCTGAGCTGCCATTAAATCGTAAAACTCAGATCCCAGTCTCCTGAGTAGTTAGGATTATAGGCATGAGCTGTCAGTGTCAGGTTTTAATATCTTCTTCGTCAGTCTTCTTTTTGGTAAGTACTGAGTAGAGATGGAACATAGGTTTATGCTAGGCAAGTGCTATGCCCTCTGACACAGTACATCTAACATTGACGCTGAGGAAACCATAGACAAGTATGGAAACCTAATGCAGATGGTGTAATCACTGAGTCTTGCTGACAACAGTACATATGAGGAGTTGCATCAGTGTTTATGAACAGGGTATGGGCTAATTAGGTTCTGTTACATACCTAAGTGCTTTAAACTCTGAGAAATACATAAAATCAGCTTTGCATTTTAAATGCCTGGAAGAAAAACATCACATGGTAATAGTAGTAAGCAATGTTATTTCTCCTAAAAGAATTCTAGATAATTCTAGATAAATTATATCTCTAACCAACACATTTTCATAATATACAGATTAAAACACTCCCACCTGTTCATTCAATTTGTGAATTTCACATGCACACCTGCACACACACATACACACATATACACACATACACATAGCATAGAGCTTGCATATTGCCATGTGCCAGTGGTTGATGCCTGTAATCCTAGCTACTCAAGAGGCTGAGACCTGAGGATTTCAATTCTAGGTTGGCTGGGAAAGGAGAGTCCATGAGACTCTCATCTCCAATTAACCAAAAAGGCAGACAGCACTTAGGCTCTGATTCAAGCCCCAGTTCATGCACCCACACACACACGTGCGTGTGCGTGCATACACACACACACAGAATGCATACAGGCAGTTCTAGAATTATATACTTCCAAAATTACACACACACACACACACACACACACACACACACACACACACTTCTTTCTTCTCCCTTTCCCTCCCTCCACCTATTCATCTAGCAGTCTAGAAAAAGGAAAGAACTATAAGCAATTCGTGGTCATTCCCGGAATTTGGGAGTGATGGGTGATTTTGATTTTTTTAGTACTTATACTTTACAAAGCTTTATACTGAGATTGTATCACCCTTACAATGACAAGGAAGTAATGGTTTCTAATATATCAGTGTTCTTGCCTGACCTAGTTTCCTTCCAGTCTTGCATTCATCTCCTAGGAAGGACCTTCTGGGTTGGATACCTCCCTCCATATTTGTCTTCCTTCCTTCTTATTAAAGTAATCACTCGTGTGCTTTACCAGGTTAGGGGCAATCATTCTACTCATGCTTTTGTGACTCACTGTACACATTTACGCACTTTATACGCTAATTCTTTTCCTATGTCCAACCTTTCAATAAGACATTTCCAGGCATTGCATGTCAATAATGTATCCCCCAAAATATTGATACTGCATTAAGTCATTCCATATTCACCCTTGGGAAAATTCTTGGGGCTGTAAGACTTTCCAGACACATGGGATATTCATAACGAGCCATGCTGGCTACCACTTCAGCAGGCAGATGCTCTTCAGGTGAAAAAGCTCACAACCCTTAGGCTCTCCATCCTGCTCTTGCTTAGGCTACACTGGGATGCCCACCTTATATACTTATTGTGGATCTCATTACATTTTCTTGTAAGTGGTTCGCAGTGACCGCCATTTTTAGATCACTGATAGGAAATGTGGTCATATCTACCCAACCCATCTCCACCAGATATGGTCTTCGCCTCTTTGCAGTCATGCCCTCCATAAATAGATGAAGATAGAAGTGACCACATGTCATTTCCAAGACTCAATTACAAAAGATGGCAGTTTTCATCTTGGATACCTCCTCTTGGAAAGCGTGTAGTGAAGAAAGTCAAGCCATGTACTGGGAGAAGCGCCATCTTGCCATTGCTAATGAAACACAGAAGCTGGCCTGGCAGCCTCATGCATGGGACTGGCAGTCTACACGCTCCTCTGCGTCTTCAGATCTTGTCAGCCCAGTTTGATTGAGAGCCCATAAGACCCCAGCCAGAAGTGTCCGTATAAGTTGCCTTCTAATTCCTGACCCTTAGGAGCCATGCGAGACAATAAATGTACTACAAGTGGAGGGCCAGTGTACTAGAAATGAAAAGGTGACATTGACTTTGAACACAGTATGGACAGTGAGCACTGAGGAATGTGTAGGTAAAAGCTCAGCATGCTTTGAATTGGGTCTATTGAAGCTTGTACACTGAGGATGCTGACTGTGAAGCCTAAAGGAAAATGAGAAAGCTCCTCTTGGAAACTTGGAAAAGAATCCTTGCTATGTAGTGGCTATATATAGACACATATCTCACCTATGTATTTCCACTTTCATAGAAAAAATTTTAAAATGTACTGCTGGGTTTTTTTCTCTGACCCGGCTCAGATGCTTATTTCTTTCTCTCTTATTACCATCCGTATCGTCCTCTCCCTTAACCCTCGGCCTGCAGGTATGTTAGGGTGGGACATAGGGGATACTCCGGCCTGGCGTGCGCGTGACCTGTGTGGTAATGTGGCCGCTATCCTTCCCTGGGAGCTAGTGTACATAGACCACGGAGTAGGCTTCTGAGAGCGAACTAACTTTATTGAGGGAAGGTCAAGGGGATATGATTCCGAAGGAAGGGGGTTGGCCAAGATTCTGATAGGCTGTGTGCTGTCACCTGAGTCCCAAGGGGCTGGTCACTTGACCTCCAAGGGGCTACGTCACTCTGAGCGCGCCGAACCAGGGCGGGGCTGGTAGGCACCAGGCTGGCTGCCAGCTAAGTCGGGGGTCTATTTGCCCAACCGGTTTCTCCGGATTCCAATGTAGAGAGGATGGAAGGGCCGCATTCCCCAGCTGGGGGAGGTGCCTCAAGCCCCTTCCATCCAGGGGAGAAAGATGGACCCCAACAATGTACCTGATGAACGGAGTAATGTGGTTAGGATTTCTGACCACGGTGTTGAAAATAATTTCCAATTGCTTTTTTCTAACTGCTAAATAACAAGGAGGTAAAGCCAGGGGTGGTGCTGTGCCTGTAATCCCAGCATTGCAGAGCTGAGCAGGAAGATAGAGATCTAAAGGCCACCTAGACTATATGGCAGGCTCAAGGACAGCCTTGTCCTGGATCCTTACTTACAATCGTGGAACCAGTGATAAGACAGAAAATGTGGTACATGAATACACACAGTAGAATTCTCCACATATGTCAGAATGAATGATATTGTACCATTCATAAGGAAATAGACAGACTTAGAAAAAATTATATCAAGTGAAATAATCCAAACCCAGAGAAACACAGGTTGCCTGGTTTCCCTCAATTGTGGTTGCTAGAATGTACCTATAAATTTACAAGTACACATACTGGGTGGTTAAAAAAAGAAATAAATACTGTGGGATATGATAAATTATACAGATCTCTAGACATTCACACCGTGAGACCAAAGGAGGGTGTTCTTAGGACAGGAACACAAAGGTGCAATACCTAGGTACATATGATCATATGAAATAATATTTATCGAAATGAATTCCAGGAAATGGAAACAAGAAGTCTTTCTTTGTTGTTCTTTTTTGTTTTCTTTTCCTTTGGTCTTTATTTTTCTGTCTTTGGGAGGGTACAGGAAAGCACAGAAATGGTGGGACAAAGGATGAACAAATGCAGCAGTGGTTCTCACTAGACACTGTGTTGAAAACGAACTACACAACTTGTGAGAGGGGCTGGGGTGGGAAAACTGGGAGAGAGTGAGGGAAGGGGTTACACTGTCCAATGAGAAATATCGTCATAACCTGATCCATGTAATTGTAACCCCTCTGTACATTACTTTAATAATAACAATAATAACAATAATAGTAATAATAATAATAATAATAATAATAATAATAATAGACAGAGTACCAACTGAAAACCGAGAGGGAGTTTTATTCTTGGCCAAGAGTAGAAGTGAGAGATAAACTTACAAATTAGTTTTGCCACACTTCAGAATCAAGAGGTTCCAGACACAGTAACAGAACTGAGGAGTCAGGTTAGGTATAACATTTCCAAAAGTCATGTTGCCTTACTCATTTTATGGTTCTTTCTAGGCATCACCATGGCGATTGTGAATTGTCTTGGTACTTGAGGGTGTATCATTTAACATGCGATAGGGTTATAATGAAGTCAAAGATCCAACCTGTTCCAGGTAGTCCACCTGAAGAGAGGCTTCTGGTCTACAGGCATCCCATCCTGAAAGACAAACAAGGTTAGGGTGGGGTGGGAATGCAGCTAGGTCACCTAGGCAGTACCCAGGACAACACCAAGCCCTAATTTACAGGTTGAAGCTCTGAACTTGTTGCTGATGCTGTAATGGAATGGGACTTTGGAACTGGTGTGTATTGTGTGTAGAATGAGGTTCTTTATGTGCACGAGAGTGAACTATGTTGTAGGCAATGATCCCCAGCCACTGATCCCCGATGCCTGGCGATCACAGAGTGGCAAATCCCTTCCCTCTCCCCTACTCTACCAAGGTTGGTCTGTGTGCAGTAGCATATGGTAGAAACCATGGCATGCCACTGTGGGGATTAGCTTATTAAAGTCTGCAGCTTCCATTTTGGGCATGCTCTTCCTTGGATCACTCACTGTGGGGAAAGCCAGCTGTCATATGTTAAGGACACTCAGGCAGCCTTGTAAAGGCCCAGATGGTGAAAAACTTCCAGCCAATGGCCATGCAAGTGAGATTTCTTGTATGTGTGCCATCCAATCCCAAGCCAGGCTCTATATGGCACAGGGTGGACCCAATGCTGAACTGGACCCAATACCTGAGAAGCCTAAGATACTATATAGCAAAGAACTGCCACTGGAGCTGCAGACTGCTATCCTTAGAAAGGCCTGCTTTGTAAGATTGGTTCTTGCCTGTCCTCTGGAAATTCGGGGTTAAGGGGAGAGGTCCTATTTTTCCCTAACAAATAAGAGTAGCTCAGTGTGTATAAACAGTAAACCAAGTTATTGATGCTCTGGGTGTCTGGAGTTGAATATGTTCCAGGCACAGGGTGTATGCATGAGAAGCCCCCAGCCTCTCTTCAGGGCACCAAGTTTGTAGAGAGGTCTCCGGGAGATGACATGTCCCTCAGGTTGTCAGAGTGTGATACTGGGGGCACTGAGCCCAGGCTCTGTGATTTCAAGGAGGAAGGAGCCTGCAGTCCGGTACTCTGTTCCCTATCCAGCAAAGCAAAAGCTGCTGATTTCACTTTGTACCATTTTTTGTAATACATCATGGCTATGAGAACTACTCTTGGAGTCTGAGAATCTTACTGGCCATCCACAGACCTGAGTGGTTTAGTGCTGCCTTTGCCTACAGAGAATCCCTGAACTACATCACTGATATTCTCCCAGATTACTGATTCTCAGGAATCAGCCAGTGATAAATATTTGTTATTTTCTCACTGTACTTTTTCTTTTTTTGGCCAGTCCTGGGCCTTGGACTCAGGGCCTGAGCACTGTCCCTGGCTTCTTTTTGCTCAAGGCTAGCACTCTGCCACTTGGGCCACAGCGCCACATCTGGCCGTTTTCTATATGTGGTGCTGGGAAATTGAATCCAGGGCTTCATTTATAAGAGGTAAAGCACTCTTGCCACTAGGCCATATCCCCAACCCCTTCTCACTGCATTTTAGGATAGGTATTATGCAGCAAAAGATAACCACTCTAAACAAAGGAATTCTTCCCTTCTTCTTAGCATGTGGCTATGTTTTGGGAAGGATTTGAGTGGGTCTCCTGAAGATTCATTTGCTGGAAGCTGGGGCCCACAGGATGATGTGTTGTGAATGTAGAAACTTTAAGAGGTGGAGACTATGAGAAGCTAATTGCACTGGTGGGTTCTCAGGAGAGCTGGTTGTTATAAATCAAGGACATTTGTTATATGATGTGTGGACTGACCTTCCTGTTTCCTTTCTCCTCTGTCAAGTTGTGAAGTGGCCACTGGGCCTTTGTCAAGAGCTGAAACCATGCTGTTTGGGGTTGAGTCAAATGAACCTTTTTCTATTTTTATGCAGCCTCGAGTATTTTCTTATAGCAACACCAAGTGAACAATGTCATTTATTGAATGGGTTGAGAGTATTTTCTTGCCTGTGAAGAATTTTTTAGTCTTTTTGGTTCCTTTGGTTCCTTGGCTGAAGACATCTATATCTTCACTTGGTGTTGTGAAGAAGGATTGCCATCCTTTTCTCTCTTTTGGTCTGGAAGAACCAGTCCCAGAAGCAGCAACCTGCCCCACAGCTAGCATTTCCACTACATTCTTAACTGAATGAGATCCATGGTTGTAAGGATCAGGGTATGTCTGTGCCTCTTATCTGTCACTTTCTTCTCAGTTCTCCTGATTTTTTCCCTCCTCTCTTATACTGGTGGTGATACCTACTCATCTCATTGAGATACAGACTTCTTCCTGATGAAAAATTTATTACCAAGTGTTTCAGGGCCTTATAAGATATTTATATTTCCTCATTGACTCCCGCTGCTTAGTTTATCATGTGAGCACCTTGAGGAAAGTTCAGACAAACAAACCTTGTTCTTTACATTGCACCCTACATTCCCCACTTCTGAAAATTATCTTATATACAAAGATAGGGACCTTTCAGGTGAAGATGACTTTATTGTGACTTGACATATTATTGTTGTTGTTAGTTGCAGCACTGGGTTTGAAACCAGGGCCTTGTGTTTAAAGGTTGGTACTTTACCATCTGAGCTATTGTCCCATACCTTTTTGTTTCAGTTCCTTTTTTTTTTGTCCTGTTGATACTGGGGTTTAGATCAGGACCTAGCACTCATGATCAGCTTTGTCATCATAGCTGGTGCTCTACCACTTGAGATAACCATCCTGACATCAGGAAAAGGTTTGCTTTGAATCACAGTTTCAGGAGGTCCAGTCTATAGTTGCTTGGCCTTGTTGCTTTGGGCCTGTGGCAGCACAGAAACTCATGGTCAGAGTGCATTATGGAGGCCTGTTTACTTCATGGCAGTTGGGGAACCAAAGAAAGAAAGAAGAGGGGCCAGGGTCATGAAATCCCCTGCATAGGCCTGCCACCAATGACCTAACTTCCTTCCCATAGGCCTCACCTCTTAAAGCTTCTACCCTTTTCACTGGGTAGAACAAGTTTTTGTAGTGAGGAAGAGTTCTCACTGGAACTTTACTATTCCTCAACCCTTTACTAGCTGGTTTGTTGAGAAGAGTAAATGAGTTAAGAAGCTGAAAGCACTCAGTAATCCATAGGGTCATGTAAGCAAACATTGCAATAGCAATCACTCTGAAGCCATTTTCCCTGTTTAGTAAACTTGTTAATCATTACATCACACATGTAAGATAACATGCACATTATATATTGTTTTTATCAGTCCTTGCATCAGCGAACCACAAACACAGTAATCTCAGTACGTGGTCATTCCTGCAGAGAATATGTAATCTTTCAGATTTGAAAGGCAAAAAAGACTAATTCTGTAGGAAGAGTTATGTTATCAACAATGAAGAAATGACAGTCTATTAGAACCTCATCTTTCATATATATATATATATACACACATATATATGAATACACACACACTCTCACACACACACACACACACACAATGTACATAAGGCTTGATGCACGCCTTGATGTGCTGTTTCAGCTATTTCCTGGTCCAACTCTTCACCACAGTAGATACTCAATAAATAATCACCAATAAATGTTCATGAGCACACATGCCTATGCTCTGTGGAATACACTGCGTTGTATGTTGTAAGTAGACTGATGGCTTTGTTTGCCGGACTCACAAGGAGCAATAGAATTTTGGGCTGCAAGGTGGGCTGCAGCCTTTCAGGCTCCTCTCCCGATTTATGGCTTCTGAGGGTGAGCAGATTCTGGAGCGAGGCTGAGGCTGTGCTCAACCAGAGCCCACACCGTGACCTGAGGGTCTTTAATTCCTACGTTCGTCCCTGGTGTATATTCTGTCCTGATTGTAGCTGCTGGATCTCATCTCACTGTGAGAAATGTTTCCTCTCTGCTGACCCATGGGGCTCAGTGTTTGATTAACAAGTTTGATTAACAAGTTTTCCATTTTCTGTGCGAAATACCTAGTCCCCCTTGGTTGAGGCGAGGATCTGCAATAATTCACAACCACCCCATGGGGCCTTTCACTGAGTGACATACTTTTTGTAAGGATGCGGTGTCATTTAGAATACAGGTGGCCGCATCCATTCCCAGGCTTCTCAGCACAGTGTGTGGGCTCTGATAAAAGATAACATGACAGGAGAGACTCTTGGCACTGATGAACCACTCTAAAATCAGACTTGGAATAAATAGATTTGTTCTTTTCAAAGTAGTGACCTTGAAGTGGATGATATTCTTTGACTCTTCTACTGATAGGGCTATGACCCAAAATGTTTCTGGGATCCAAGTTTTTGAGTTGCCCTCAGAGTCTGAAGCACAGTTCTCTGAAGGTTTTGGTTTTTGTGTTGTTGTTGTTTTGTTTTGTTTTTTGCCAGTTCTGGGCCTTGGAATCAGGGCCTGAGCACTGTCCCTGGCTTCTTTTTGCTCAAGGCTAGCTCTCTACCACTTGAGCCACAGCGCCACTTCTGGCCATTTTCTATATATGTGGTGCTGAGGAATCGAACCCAGGGCTTCATGTATGTAAGGCAAGCACTCTTGCCACTAAGCCATATTCCCAGCCCTCTGTGAAGGTTCTTGAGTCTGACAAAGGTAGTGTTTGTAGAAGGCTTGGGTCTGAGGAAGGAATGAAGAAGGACTCATACCTTTCCAGCCCTGGGGTAAGCCAACAGGGCTTGGCTTGTTCCCAGGGCTGCATCCTTCTAGAAGACTTCATTGAGTTATGAGAATTGTGCATTTTTCTTCCAAGCATGATCTCTTTTTAAAAGAATGGGGTTGATGAGGGCATCCTACAGAACATGGTCCTATAATGACTGCCAGGCATCTGTCCAGCACCAACACGATGCAGGTGCTGGTATTATTAATCAATACATTTGTGTTTCTCATCTTCCTGTTTTTTCTTTAGAAGAAAGCATTTTAGATACTACTAAAGCTCTACTCCACTTCCATGCTCATCTCTGTATTTATACCTTAGCCTTAGGAAGTTTTTGAACAATCGGTATGAGTTGTATTATCTTGTATCCTATGCCTCCTTCCTAAGCTGTTGTATGCTTCTTTCCTATCCTTGTCGTTTCGCTTTCATTGTTCTATAATATTCCACTGTACGAATAATTCTGTTTATTCACCTCTTCACCTAAGAGGTTATGATGACTACTTCTTCCCCCCTGCTATAACAGAGAGTGGTGCAGTAAAGGTGTGTGTGGATGGGTGTCCGGCAGTCCCTTGTACCTCAAGGAGAAATTGCTGTGTTCTAACAATATGCGCGTCTTAAATTCAGTGGGTGTTTCCAAGCTACTCTCCAAAGCTTTGTCACTATGTTGCCACCAGCAATTACTGTGTCTCCACAGTCTCTTGGTGTAGCCAGTTTTTCATTGGGTTAATCTGACCGCTCTGGAAGTGCACCTCCTTACCTTCATTAGTTCTTCTCGCTCACTAGTGTGGTGTCGCATCTCTTCATACTCACTGGCTGCCGAATGCCTGTCCATGTCTACCTCTTTTCTATGCTCATCGAACTTTTATTAACGATGTACAAGAATCATCTATAATATGCACATTATCATTACTTTATACTTGGCATTTTAATTTGTTGTCAGTGTCTTTCCACTGTCTGGGGGTACATTGCTAGTGGGCTGTGGTGTCGCTTGTGGAGAGGCAGTGCTAATTCTCATAGATTCATATTCACCCTTTCCATGGTGTAGACTTTGGGGTATGTAGTGTGGAAATTGGGCTTCACCTCAATGTAATAAAATATGGTCACCTGCCTGGCTCCCATGTCTCAGCGCCTGGAATCCTAGCTACTCAGAAGGCTGAGATCTGAGGATTCCATTTTGAACCCAGCCCAGGTAGGAAAGTCTGTGAGAGTCCTATCTCCACTTAACCAGCAAAAAGCCAGAAGGGGAGTTATGGCTCAAATGTTAGAGTGCTAGCCTTAAGTCAAAAAGCTCAAGGATAATACTCATGCCTTGAGTTCAAGCCCCAAGACTAGTATATGCGTGTGCATATGCAAATACACACATACAAGTTACCTATACATTCTTTTAAAAGTTTTGAATTGTAAGCTGGGTGCTATTGGCTCCCACCTGTAACCCTAGCTATTCAGGAGGCTGATATCTAAAGATTCCAGATTGAAGCCAGCCTAGGCAGGAAAGTCCATGAGACTCTAATCTTCAATTAACCATCAGAATTATGGAAGTGTTGCTGTGGCTCAAAGTAGTAGAGCACTAGCCTCAAATGCAAAAGCTTAGGGACAGCATCCAGGCCCTGAGTTCCAGCCCCACAAATGACAAGAAAATGTTTGAAATGTAAAATGTTTCACAGTTACCTAGGATTGATTTTGTATACAAGTAATGCTGGAACTCTTTTTCAAATAAATTTCCAGTTGCATTATATGTAAAGTCTTTCCTGCACTGCTATATTCCATATGCTCACATGTGTGGATATTCTGTCTCTGCAGACAGAATTTTGCTATGTTCCCATATTGACCTTCAATTTACCATCCTCCTGCTTCAGCTTCTTGCATGCTGGGATTGCAGACTTGTGCTACCATGGTTGAGTCAGTTATGTGCTTGTTAATGGTGTGTTTCTGGCTTGGTCTAGTTTTCATCCATTTTAACTACTTTTGGCTTATGTTTTGAGTAGTGGAATTGCAACTTATTTTTCTCCTTCAGATTTGTTGTGGCTATTCCAGTCTTGATGAACTTCCAAATGTGTTTCTGGAGCATGGAAGCCCTCTTGGGCATTTATTGGGATCATGGGGATGCTTTTAGGTGCATTCTGTCTTCAAATCTATCAGAAAGATTTCATGTGTTTTTTTCACTACACTTTTCTTGTATAGTTTTGTTAAAGTTATCTTTATTCCTCATGGCACGTTTTATTGTGTCTTTTCTGTTTCTCTTGTTGGTGAAGAGCAAATTCATTTGTCTTTATATATTTTACTCAGCTGTCATTCACTCTTATGATTTATCTGTACATACTCTTAGAAATTATGCACTTGTATCCATAAATATGTACATATATATATACATATATATATATATATATATATATCTGTTACTCTAAAACTGAGAGGCCTTTTTGCTCTTTTTTTCTTTTGTTGCTGGTCCTAGGGCTTGAGCTCAGGGCCTGGGCACTGTTCTGGAGCTTTTGTGCTGGAGGCTAGCACTCCATCACTTGTGCTACAGCTCCACTTCTGACTTTTTGTGATTAATGGGAAATAAGAGTCTCATGGACATTATTGCCTGGTCTGGCTTTGAACCTCAGATCTCAGCCTCCTGAGGAGCTAGGATTATAGGCATGTGCCACTGGCACCTGGATTTTTCCTTTTGTTTTATTTTTTGTTAGGTCCAAACCAGGACTTGAACTTAGTATCTGATGTGCTTATTGGGTAGCACTCTACCAACTGAGCCATGCCTCCAGTCCTGAGAGGCCTTTTTAAAAGTCCTATGTCTTATTTTTCTTGTCTTCATGTATTAATATAGACTTTTATTATACCCTTTGGGATTTTTTTGTTGTCAGTCACAGAACTTGAACTCAGAGCCTGGATGCTGTCCCTGAGCTCTTTTGCTCAAGGTTAGTGCTCTACCACCATTTCCTGGTTTCTGGTGGTTAATTCGAGATGAGAGTCTTAAGACCCTTCCTGCCCAGGCTGGCTTTGAACCATGATCCTCATAGCTCAGCCTCCTGAGTAGCTAGGATTATAGGCATGAGTCACTAGCATTTGACTGGCCCTTTGTTTTGTTTTATTGAAGCATATCAACTCCCATACTGTCCATACCTCCTTTTGCATTACAGTGGCAGAGTTGTATAGACTTACATAGTAAGCAAAGTTTAAAGGATTTGCCATTAAGCCCTTTACAAAATGTTTGCTTCAACCATCCACATAATGAGATTGAGCAGAGTCACTGTTGGTAACTCTTCTTGGTTTACTCCTGGCATTAAAATGAGTTTATCAAAGTGCATCATCAAGACCGATGCTAACATACTAATTAGGTTAAGAAAATGTCCTTTTAGTCCTAGATTTATAAGACATAGTTTTTGTTTTACTATTTAAAAAATAGGGAATAAGTGTTGGCTCCTAGCAATTTTGGCACCTTAAGGAAATTAGTTTTAGTCTCATTTCAAACATATTTCATTTAATTCTCTTCTAAATTGTTCTATCGTTTCCAGTTCTTGGTAGCAGGATCCCGCTGTTCACCAGAGTGCCTTTGTAGTATGAGGTTGTAATGGGTCTGACTTTTTCTGGGGACTTGTCCACAGCGGGGGTTGTGGGAATTCTGCTCCAGCTTTTCCCATGCCCCTCATTGACCTGGGACCAGTTTTTATGTTAATTCATCAAACTTGGCATTTCTGGGCCTTGAAAACAGCCTAAGTTGATAACCCTCAAATGTTCCAAAGTTAACGGTCCAGAGTTTAAATTGTGTAGGGAAACTGTTTGTTTTCTTTCCTTGAAGACAGACAGACAGACAACAGACTGATAGGCAGATGACAGACAGGCCCATGACCTGAGCTGCTGGGAGACATTTCTGAACCTCTTTTTCCTGGGGCTGCTGCTTTTTGAGAGGCTTCACTTGGGACAGCAGCCTTTGGCCTTGGGTAGGCTGCATAGGCTTTGCCTCTCTAGCCTACCTACTGGGAGATGCTTACTTCTGGTCCTCTATTCATCCTGGCTCCCTCCTTTCCCTTCCCATGGCTCACTCCCTAAGGACAGAATTCACAGGCAATTCCATGCTTACTTCTAGTTTTTAGTTGTTCCTGTGCTTCCTGTGCCTGTTAATATCGCCTTTACTTGCAAGTTCAGTTGTGAGTTTAAAAAGATGATATATGGCTAGGTGCTAGTGGCTCACATCTGTTATCCTAGCTGCTCAGGAGGCTGAGATCTGAGGATCACAGTTTGAAACTAGCCCAGGCAGGAAAGTTCTTGAGACTCTCATCTCTAATTAGCCACACAAAAACTAGAGGTAGAGCTGTGACTTCAGAGATAAAACATTAGTATTAAGCAAAAAAAAAAAAAAAATCAGAGACAGTGTCCAGGCCCTGAGTTCAAGCCCCAGGACTAGCACACAAAAAAAGAGATAGGTTCAGGGACTTGTAGCAAGTGTGCGGTTTGTGTCTTCTGAGCTCACTGTCTTGCAGCAAGGAGAGGATGTCCTCTAAATGTAGTTTTGATATTCAAAAAACAGATGCAAACTTATTAGTCTCACCTGGTAATTCTGAAATATGGTAATGGTAATGATTATGCTTCTCTGGGAGAATTTACAATTTTGCATGGTTTTCAATTCAAGAAGAAGCTGAAAGAGGTGTTTAAGGGGCATTCAATGCTTGAAAATAAAATGCAGATACATAGCAGGGTGCCAATGACTCATGCCTAGCATCCTTGCTACTCTGGAAGCTCAGATGTGAGGATCATGGTTTGACACCAGCTTGGGCAGGAAAGTCCATGAGACTCTTATCTCCCACTCAACACGGAAAAGCCTGATGTGGAGCTATGTCTCAAGTAATAGAGTGCTGGCTTTGAGCAGAAACAGCTAAGGGACGGCATCCAGGCCCTGAGTTCAAGCCCTAGTACAGACACAAAACAAATACTCACAGGTACACCACTAGCCTTTTATTCTGAGCAAGTAGAGCTGCAAGGAATTCCTAGGCTGGCAAGGTGTGCGGGATGGATCTCTCCATCCCTTGTCTATTGCCTGTGTTCAGAATACATGGGCAGGCCTGGGGCTGGCGGAGGCTTGCAGGGAGCTGAACTTTCATGTCTTCTCTTGATTTTTTTGCTCATACTCTGAAATCAAGGCAACTCTTCCATGAAAATACAGCCAGGGGTCATTATAGTTTTTGATTAGTGCCGGAATGGCTGCCATTTTAATCTCTGTTAATGGTTGAGAGGAGGCTCTACGGGACTGTGCCATGGCTCATGCTTGTTTCCAATCTAATTTAGCAGCATCTTAATTTGGATTGAAAGACAGCCTTGGGAATTTTTGCTCAGTGTTTTTCAGAGTGTTCTGGAATGACACGTTACCTGATGCTACCTAAGGGAGGGTACTTGGGCAGTCATGGCTTCTTGGAGTCCTGATCTACCCAGGAGAGCGCCAGAAGTGCCAGGCTGTGATTCCACCACAGTCCTGTGTGACTATGGAGCTGTGCAAATGACTGCAGAGAGCCTTCTTGGTATACAGTAGGCACATTTGCGGAGGAGCTGATCCAGCTAACCAGTCTATCAGGAGCACAAATTACAAGCCTGCTAACTAGAGTAATGTTCAGCTTCCAGCAAAGCGCTAGGCACCTGTGGACTTTGCCAGAGTCTGGACTTCTGAATGGTTTGACAAGAGGAAAGGAAAGGAATAGGCCAAAGAGGCCATCTCAGGGCAATTGCTTACAATCAGAACCGGACGTAGCCCAAGGACCTGCTTCTTCCTTTGCCAGAAATATGCTCATTCTTCCCCTTTCATGATTGCACCCTTGTTCCAGTATTGACTATTTTCATTTTTCTTTTGTTTTCTGGCCTAGTACTCTGCACAAACCCAGGGATCCATAGTCTGAGATCTGCCCTCCCCAGTTGGCACAGTTTTCTAACCTCTATGACCCAGCTGCTCTGTTAATTCTCCTTCCTCTTTCCATGCAGTTCTGTGACTATTCTCCAGTGTTCAATAATCCCTTGCTGTCTAGTGTTCTCTCTCTTTCTCTCTTTTTACTAATTGTAAAGAGATATTCACTAATGTTTATATTTATTGAACATATGTCATCATCATGTGCCAGGCCCATTTAAAGCATTTTAATAACAGTAGCTGATATTTATTAAGCACCCACTGTGTGCCAAGTACTGTTTTTGGTACAGGGAATGTGAAGTAGTTGACACAGTGACTGCTTCTCTCCAATCATCTTTTTCTAAGGGACCTGTGGAATCCATCAGTAGACAAACCCCAGGCGGTGGCAAGAAGGGACATGTAGAAGGCTTGTGGAAAGAGGGGCTGCCTGTCTGCTGTGTGACTCCTCAGGCCTCCCTATCATTCACTCACAGTTCCTCTTTTGTCCAGAGCCCAGCTCAAGTCCTGCACCTGCAGTATGACCCTTCTCTCCTTTTTGTTTTTTTTTTACATTCTTTTGAGATATTGGTGATAGCCAGCCATTACTATCCATTGCCTTTGTGGAAGGGAAATGCATACGTTGTAGGGCACTTCAGCATTGCATTCTAGGACCCACAGTTGGAGCATTTGACACTGACTCCTCAAAAGAGCTTAACTCTTTCCACTTAAAGAGGAGGAAACAGACTTTCTGAAGGTTACATCTGGTAAGTGACTGAGCCAGGATTTGAACTCAGGTCCTGTAGAATCCACAAGCTTCTCTTTGCCACTAGCCCAATCCTCTCCAGTATGATCAGGACCCTGCTTTGATCTTTCAATCCTGCTTCTTGTTCCCCGTAGGGAAAAGGCAACCTGTCTTAGAGACATGGGTCATACTCCACGTAGCTTCTGGTTTTGTAAATCTGGGTTTTCTCCTTTGACTACTCTTGCAGGTGTTGTGTAGGTGAACATAGCTATGCCTATGCACACAAGGTAAGCATTTTTTTTTTTACATTCCCTCTCCTTAAGTACTCTTGCTGAATGCCCCAGGTTGGACCAGACCTGAGCACATGAAGCCTCTACTCTTCAGTAGAGGGGTGTCTTGGTGTAGAGGCCAATCCTCACAACGGAGGACAGCCCTGGCCACCCTCTGAGCACCCATGGCTCCTCTAGTCCTTCCTACCATCTTGCCGGCCTCATGAATTCCCTTAGTGCATGCGGTCCTAGCTGCTGAGAAAACCTACACATCTAAAAATAGACCCAACTTTTTATAAGTGATGGTCTTGAGAGACACGAAACTTATTTCACTAGATCTTTCCAGGGCTCAGAACACATTTGATAGAGCTCCTTTTTCTAAATTGCCTTCTGGCTACCCGAGAAAGTCAATTTTCTTTTTTAATAGCTGCATGTCATTTCTGGACTCACAATGGCCTGAACCCAGTCCAGTTGCCCATCAGAGTCATCAATAGGGACTCCATTTAAAATTCATCTCTTTTCCTAGTCTGTCTATCCTCAGGGGATTAAAACTAGAGAGTCACTAAGGTGAGCATAGGAAATTGTGGAGGAAGAATTCTGAAATGTTCAGAATGTCACAGTTGATCCTGGCAGCCCAGTGGGCTAGCATGCTCCCCTTTGAACTTAATCTGCTGCCCCTCAGCTCTCTGCATCTTAGCAGAAAGAAGGGAATTTCATGAGAATAAAAAAGGAAGCATTTGGAGACAGAGAAGGAAATGAGTACCATGCCCTCCCTAATGATTGAGTGGGAACATTTCATTTTAGAAATGGAAGGAGGCTGGTCTACTACAGTTGGGAAGATGGATGATAGAAGCGAGAGGGGGAAGGTGTAAAGGAAGGCCATTTGTTCCCAAATAGCGTCCTTCTGGTTAGGGAGAGAGTCTACAGACAGGGAAGGTGAGTTGCTAAGGGCATGGTCTAAGCTAGAACAAGAACTTGGTCTTTATTTTTCTCTCATCAGCTTCGCTCAAACATTCAGTTGACAGTGGTACGTGGAGAACTGTCACTGAGTTTTCTTCTGCTTTGTATATCTAGCATGGAGTTCTAGCTCTGCCACATAAGGATTAGGTGAATGTTGAATACATTAAATATGGGTGCCAGGAGAGGTTGGGAAGCCGGCTTGTTAATGACTGTCATTCCCATGGTGACCACCAAGTGGTGCCCTCTTAGAGCAGTATCAAATGTCTTCAGAGATGGAGAATGGCTGGACCCAGGGTAGCAGAAAATTCAGAAGCGTGGTTGCTGCTGACTTTCTTTATTTAGGTCAGGTTCACAAGAGACCCAAAGGAATCCTTCTGGGTGGTTTTCATTCTTAATTAAAGTGTTAGGCTTGAAAGTTCTAGCCCAGGCTAGTGGTGTTTAAAGGGGTTCCTATGTGTCTTTTCTGCTCATGTTCTGTCTTCCACTAGAATGTACCTCTTATAGTTTCTCCATTTCCTCTGTAGTTCCTCTCTGTAGCGCCATGTATAGACTGGTACATTACCTTGTGTGGATCCCAGTATTGGGTCCCTCTGTGTAGAGTTGTGCTCTGTGCCTAGGGTTTCTAAGTTGAATGCTCATAATCTCACAAGATGGGAATAGTTAAAGAAAATATTTCAGTGGTCTTAGGAAACTTCTCCACAGCAACACAGATAGCTGAGTGGCAGGGAGAGAGAGGGTGGAAGATATACAGGCAGATAGGCAGGCAGGCAGGCAGGCAGAGACAGAGAGGAAGAAGAAAGAGGAGGAGGAAGAGAGGGGAGAGGGAGAAGAAAAGACAGCACTCATACCCAGGCCTACCACATCCACAGGTCATGCTGTTTTGATTTATGCAGTATATAGTTGAATGTGTCTGTGTTGATGAGATCCAGGGACAGTAGTAAAGCAAAATCCAGGTAACCAAAGCCGCATCATATAGAGGGAGTACAATCATCTCTGGGAAGTTCACAGCCATTTGCAAAGGTATACTCAGCCCAAGGCTTCTTGGTTTCCATAACCCTAATTTCAAGGTAGTAGAGATGCTGATTGCTCCAAGCTGAGGATGGAGATGCTGGATGAAACTGTGTGATGGGGTGTGTGTGTGTGCACATGTGCTTATGTGTGTGTTTGAGAGAAAGTGAGTTAAACCTACATAGGCCTGGGATACTGTCATTCTTGCCAAGACTGGACTTTGGAAACAGAGCAGATGAACTTCATCCTGAAACTCAGAAACCTCTTTCAACACAGGACTAATTGGCATACCAGTCTCTTCTTCAAAATGTCTTCTATCCTGTGTCTTTGTGTTTCAGGTTTCATTTATTTGATAGGTCACAATGAATTGTACGGGGTTAATAAAATAAATAGATGGAAACACTGATTTAATAAATAGCATTTCTTTGGGGAGAAAATGACTTAGCTTAGTTAACATCTGCAGAAGATCTTGATGTTGAGGTATCAGGAATGATTAGCAGCTGGGAGGTTGAAGGAGGCAGCAGTTTGGATTGTGATGGGAGCTATCGCTAAAAGTAAGTTGGAGGGAAGGGGATCAAGGGAACTTAGGGTTAAAAAAAAACAATACCTTGTAATGATGATACAGATCAAGAAGCATTGTACACATAAACTGATTTGTTATATGATAAAATAAATAACCTAAAATTAAGGTAAGTAAGGGAAGAAGTGGGTTGGGAGGGGTTGAATGAGGCTATTGAAAAGGGTGACATGGATTAAAAAGTCCTGTATTCATAAACTGCTTTGGTGAATGGTAATGGCACTGTACAACTACTTACAGAGAGTAAGAATATATCTTTAGGGGCTGGGGATGTGGCTTAGCGGTAGAGTACCTGCCTAACATGCATGAAGTGTTGGGTTCAATTCCTCAGTATTACATAAACAGAAAAAGCTGGAAGTGGTGCTGTAACTCAAGTGGTAAGAGTGCTAGCCTTGAGCAAAAGAAGTTCAGGCACAGTGCCCAGGTCCTAAGTTGAAGCCCCAGGCCTGGCAAAAGTAAGAATACACTTTTTAAAACACCTCATAAATACTTTCATTTCAGGCCTTACTTGATACTTTTTCGTAGAGCCACATCTTATCCTCCTGTTTTTATGATCAAAAATCTTATTGGAGTCCATCAGAAATGCTCAGTGATAAACCACATGATAAATGTGGTGAGAGACTTAGGTGCTAGAAGTTGGGTATTAGTAATCCTCAGAGTAGATATTGTTATTCTTTGTTCCTTCTTTCTTTTAACTAATGAAACTAGCTCATGACAAAAACCAGAATTCATAGCCAGGACTGTGTGGTTATAAAGCTATCCTCAACCACTGTGTTATGCTATGAGAATTAAGTAACAAACCATAAAGTAAAAGCTCTCGCTATCCATAATGTAGCAAAGGAATTCCCTTAGTCATTTGACAGTGAGTGTACCGGTGCTGTGGTGAGTCCTAGGTTAGGGTGAATAAAATGGTGGACCCCTTCACATAGGATTTGACCTCAGAGAAGAGTAGGGAAGGCTTAGTGGCTTGGGAGGCTTGGTTACAAGTTGACATTGAAGCTTGTTTTAGATCTGTTCATTTAGTCTACAACTTGCCTTAATGAAAGTTGGTTTTAAAACTGACCAGATTTGTATCCTTTCTTTAGAAAGACAGCCATTCAGGGATAGTTATGATGTAAGGAGGCCAAGTCTGAGTAACTTCTCACAGCCATCTTGGTACCTCTTGCTGAGTACCCAGTACTGAAAGGGAGAGAGGCCATACGTTAAATGTAGATGCCTAGCTCAAGGTGAGCTAGGAAAACTGATTCAGAGAAATGCAAAGGTTATAGCCTTATAGAGAATGCTATGATTCTGCATTGATTACCTCCCTAAATGGCTTGAATCACCACCCTCAGAGTAGTCTCTTAAGATTCCCCTATGTGGAAAGGCTCAGGCGTATTTCCTAGATGGAAGGTTGAGGCCTGTCTTCCCTAGATGGAAAAGTTCTGCTGGTACCTGAGCTTATACCTGAGTATGTCCATGGAAGGTCTGCTTTTGTTGGGCTTGCGTGCCTCCACCCCAAGCATGTGGTTTGTGTCTTTAAAAGCTTTGTGTAAGCTCTGTTCCGGGCTGCAGATCTTTGAGACAGGAGTCCATCTGTAGACCACCAAAGCTCTAATAAAGGCTCCCAATTCCACCTCTCAAAATGTGGCTTCTCTTTTTTCTCACCGTACAGCAGTGGCTCTCTAGTACTTGTGTCTTAAATGGCAACCAATTAACAACAGCTTTCCTTACTTGATAACCTATTTGACACCATACACGTGTGTCTTAGAAATCTGCCAATCATAGAGCCGCATACTTTTCAAAATTCTCTATATATCTGTTTCACAATTCCCCTCATCTGTTCTATTTGGAGGTACTCTTCATCCACTGTAGGTCTCTATCACCATAGTGAGCAATAAACTCATCTCTTTGCTTCTGTTTCAGCTACTAAATGGAGTTTTCATAGCCCTACAGGTGAGATCTTGTTGGACTGTGGAGAAGAAGTGTGGATAAGAGGTTGGAGCAGGATGGGTAGTGATGATGGTGGGTGCTGTAAACATGAAGCTCAAGAGGGCCTCTTGATGCAACAATGTCTATTGAGAGACTTGAGGGACTTGAGAGGAGTCCAAAAAGCCCCAGATCTAGACAGAGAGCTTCTTAGGAAGGGCTTTGGGGTAGGAGAGGATGTTTCAATGTCTGGGGAAGAGGCAAATGAGGCAGGTGGGGAACTAGGAAGAGTTTGATTGCAAGACTAGGCCCTAACCTGTTGTGAAAGCCAAGTCCGATCCTGGAGTAGTCTACTCCTGAATATGTTACCTAGTTATCTTTCTCAGTCATGATTTACTATCTTTTCTATCGATGGAGAGAGATGCCTGTCAGAGAAGAGAAACTTATCTGGCTGCCCGTGACTCGGGCCTATAATCCTAGATATTCAGGAAGTTGAGACCTGAGCATCATGGTTGAAAGCTAGCTGGGCAGGAAAGTCTGTGAGACTCTTATTTCTGATTAACAACTAAAAAGCTAGAAGTGAATAGAAGTGGAGCTGTGGCTCGAATAGTAGAGTGCTAGCATTAACAAAAAGAAACAAACAAACAAAAAAAACAGTTCCAGGACAGTGCTCGGCCCCTGAGTTCAAGCCTTTGGACTGACAGCAAACAAACATAAGTGAAGCCTACAACAATTTATTTGTTGTCGATACCTTGTTTCTTAGTGAAATCATCTGTCTTCTGCTGGAATTGTTGTTGGAACATGATGTCCCCCGGGTACCTGTTATTTTAGTTTGGGGATTAGGGCTGCGCTAAATGAGGGTGGTGGTGTGGGGCTGCTTGGTCTTGCTAGCATTGACATGGGGTTTGCTCTGTGAGATGACAAGGCCAGTTCCACAGTTTCTTGTGTTACGTAAGAGGCTCTTTTATTTCCTGACCCCTTTGCTCCTCCAAATGAGTTCTCCCATAGCCGGCTGGAAATGAATCTCTTTTCTTATGACTCCCAACGTTGGGACATATTTCCTTAACAATACCTCACGCTGCCTTGGATGTGCAGTGAATGCATCTTGTTTGTTCACACTTGAATTACACCTGGTTTACTAACACTCTCCCTGTGTGGGTTGCTAGCTGCAGAATTTATGAGTTACATCAAGTAGCAGAAAGTTTAAAGATAAAGCAAGGGGCTTACAAGGAGCATGCTGCCACATAATAAAGGCTTGTGCACTACACACACAGAGACACACACAGTGTTAATAGCACACTGAGTTAGGAAAAATGAAAAGCTGTGAAAAATTACTTTGTCACTGTCAGCACCTCCATTCACTTTCAGGCTGAGACTATGGCCAGAGCTCGGGCCAGAGAAAAATGATCCAGATTGGGAAAGAGAAAGTCAGATGGTCATTACTGTATCTAATAAATGAATTCAGCAGAGCTGCTGGACACAAGATCAATGGACAGCATGGCAGCGTGACTATGATCCAATCATGAGTTACCTGGACAAGGAGTCTCATTTGTAATAGCTAGTGAAACAATGAAATACAAATGGAAAAATGTAACATTCACTACAAACTGGGAAAGAATCCTAGAACACATACGCACACAGATACACACACACACTACGCAGAGTAATTTTAAGCAAAAGGAACAATACAGGATGCATCATATTACCTGACTTCATAATATACTACAATGCTATGATCACCAGAAAAACACAGTAATATTGAAAATGTTGCTGGGAAAGTTAGATATTTACCTGCTGAATGATGGAGCTAAGCAGTAAGTGAAAGAGAGAATGGACAAATAGTACTGAGTCAAACTAGGAAGTTTCTGCCCAGTGAATGACATAGTTGATAAGCTAAAATAGACAGCCTAGAGACTCAGAGAATACCTGTGTCAGCTACACGTCAGAGGGTTCAAGAAACTAAACTCTCAAAGAAACAATAACCCAAATAATAAATGGGCAAATGAGCTAAATAGAGACTTCTCAGAAGAAGTAAAAACTGCCAATAGACACATGAAAATGCTTTTATTGCTGGCCATAAAGGAAATGCACATCAAAACAGCACTGAGATTCCATCTCATCTCAGTTAAAATGTGTACATGATCAAGAATACAAACAACAATAGAGGCTGTCATGGATGCGGGGCTGGGGAGAGGGCGGGATCCCTAATAACACACTGATGGTGGGAATGTAAACTACCTCAACCACCCCAGGAAGCAAAGTTTATTTAGATAAACCCAATAAAGTAAACCTAGAACTACCCTGTGATCCAGCAATCTCACTGGAACATATATCCAAAAGATTACAACCCATCATATGCTAAAGCCTCTTGTATAACCATGCTTATTGCTGCACTATTCACTACAGCTAAGGGATGGAACAGCTCTTATGCCCCTTAATGTACAAATAGATCAAGAAAATGTGATATATATGTATATATATATATATGCGATGGAATATTATTCATTCATTAGAAGGAATGAGATTACATATTTCTAAAAGAAATGGAAGGCCCTGGAAAAAATCATATTAAGTGGAATGAGTTAGACCCAGAGAGACAAAGGATGCATGTTTTCTCTCATATGTGGAAGCTGGACCTAATTTATACATATGCAAGTAAACCCATACAGAGTTGTATGGAAGGGTACACGGACATATTAACTGTATTTGCAAAGAATAATTCAAATGGTGTAATTTCTTAGAAAAACAAACTCACAATACAACAACGTGAATACCAGGAAAAGTATTTGAAAGGTGGGGAGAGGTTCAGGAATGGGGAAGACTAATCAAGAAAAGAGGGTAGGGAGAATGCAGTCATAACATTCAACATGTATCCTATGAAACTGGGAAAATTGAGAGTAGGGGTTAGGTTGGGCGAGATGGGGGAGAATGATGAAAGAAAGGGGTGACGTGGGTCCAGATACACTGCACTTACAAGTAGATTTAAATAGATTTGTTGAATGGTGACTCCTGTGCACTACTACTTAAAGATAATAAAAAGATAACTGAATAGTGGATGCAGATTCTTCTCTTCCCATATACAACAACCAACTTAAAATGAACGAATGACTTAAATATAAGAACTGAAACTATGCAACTGCAAAAAAGAAAACATGTAAAATACTTCAGGACATGGAAATAGGCAAAGATTATTTTTCTTTAGAAAAATAAGAATCCAGAAGCTCAGACTGTGGCTCATACGTATAACCCCAGCAACTTGGGAGGGAGAAAAAGATCTGAAGAAGACCATGAGCAAGGAGATCATGGGTTGAAGCCAGCATAGGCAAAAAGATATTGAGTCACTATCTTAACAAGCAAGTCAGACATGGAGATGCATTCCTGTAATCCAAGCTACACGGGAGCATTGGTAGGAGTATGCTAGAGGATCTCAGAGTCCAAGGCTGGTCCCAAAATGGAAGAACCTCTCTGAAAAATAATATAAAGCACAAAGGACTGGAGGCATGGCACCCCTGACTCGCAAGTGCAGCGCCCTGAGTTCAAACCTTGACACCACAAAAACTTCTATAAATTCTTTTAAATTCTTTTACTTCTGAGTTGGGAAGATTCTGGCTAATAGTTTTTCCAGTACATTTTCTGCTGATTTTTTCCCTCCCCATCTATATCTATCTATCTATCTATCTATCTATCTATCTATCTATCTATCCACACACACACACAGTGAATGTTGATTTGCTTGATGGTATTTTGTTCCTCTACTATATAAAACTTAGCAACTTGTGTTTAAGTTCATAGACTTGTTTTGCTTTTTGTGAAGTCAGCTATTGCACCCCTTCAATAAGTTTCTAATTCAGTTATTAAATTCTTTTAGCTCCAGAGTCAAGTCTGTTCTTTCTTTTTTTTTTTTTTGCCAGTCCTGGGCCTTGGACTCAGGGCCTGAGCACTGTCCCTGTCTTCTTTTTGCTCAAGGCTAGCACTCTGCCACTTGAGCCACAGCACCACTTCTGGACATTTTCTATATATGTGATGCTGGGGAATCGAACCCAGGGCCTCATGTATATGAGGCAGGCACTCTTGCCACTAGGCCTTATCCCCAGCCCCTGTTCTTTTATTTTTGTTTGCTAATATTCTTGTTCTGCTCAGTTTTCATTTCTTCCTGATTTTATTTGTATACCTATAGCTTATTGTGTTTCTCTTCTCTTTTTTCTTTCTTTTTCCTGTTGTGCCATCATGCGGCTTTAACTCGGGTCCTGGGTGCTGTCCCTGAGTTCTTTTTGCTCAATGCTAGTGCTCTACCAGTTTGGTCCAAAGAACCACTTCTGGTTTTCTGGTAGTTAATTGGAAATAAGAGTTTTGGAAATTTTTGTTCCTTTGATGAGGCCATATTTCCTTGTTTCTTTATAGACCTTGCTGCTGATGTACAATTTGTCTGTTTGCTATAATTTTGGCATTTGTAAGAACACTCAGTTCTCACAATCTTTATAGACTGGCTAACAAACCATCTAGTCAGATCAGGACCCTCCCCTTGTGACCCATCTAACCCTAATTATCCTTCCTCCCTCCCCTCTACCCCACAACCCAACTCTCCAATTCCATTGCACCTAAGTTTGAGAATTTATTACCTTCATACATAGAAAGACCTTTGCCCACCAGTCTGGAGAGCAATTTGGAGGGGCTTTTCTGGATCCGTGTTTTCTCTCTGCTTGTACATCTTCATTTCCCAGAGATTTGCCGTATTTTTTTTAAAGAGTTTGTCATCTCCGGCTCCATCTGCTGTTGCTTTGGTTTTTGCCAGTCCTGGGCCTTGGACTAGCTTCTTTTTGATCAAGGCTAGCACTCTGCCACTTGAGCCACAGCACCACTTCTGGCCTTTTCTGTATGTGTGGTGCTGGGGAATTGAACCCAAGGCTTTGTCTATATGAGGCAAGCACTCTTGCCACTAGGTCATATCCCCAGCCCCTGCTGTTGCTTTGTAGTACTGCAGATTCTCTGGTAGGGCAACAAGCAACCCCTGGGCATCCAAACTTTGGATGGGGCAGGAGAGAAGTCAGTCCTGCAGGTATCACCCTGAAAACCTGGAATGTTTGGCCCATGCCTGTTTCCTTGCCAAGGGAGAAGCCATGAGTAAGACATTTTCTCCCAAGTCCATTCAGCCATGCTGAGTGTGGGTAAGGGTAACATGGAAAAACTGCAATGAGTTTTCTTACCTGATATAGTTCTACTGTTGTTGACTTCCACTCATCTAGGGGAGCTGTCTAGGGTCTCATCAAAACTTTCTGGATAGTCAGAAGCTCTGTGAGAATGAGTTGAGATCTTCCTGTCCCACCATCTTGTTTATGTCACCACCCAGGAAGACAAGATTTGATACCTATCAGGATAGGGCAATGGAAAGACTGTCTGGGAATATGATTCCATGTCTTCTTCTGTTACTATCAGTAGAGCTATTGATACATTGTTTTTTTAAAGGATAATGGTGCTAAAATAGAGATTACAAAAGTATATTTGAAACTATAACATCTAAAACAATTCATTTGCTTACCCTCTTCATGCTCTCAGAACTTGAATGGTAAAACGATTTCCTTTAATATTTTCCTAATTATGAGCCCAATAAATGTTTATAGGAGAATGGATATGTAAATCAGCTGTAATCTGTTCAGAATGTTTAATGACTGTGAGCATTTTGGAGTATTTTTGTTATATTTTGTATGTATGCATTTGTGTAATATATTCCTAGTTATGTTGAATACCTTACATAAATATTGTTTGTACACAGATTACATTTACATTTGTATCATGTTTCCTCCGTGATCACCAGGTTTTATATAATGAATTTTTTTCCATGTTAAGCCTTCAGTGATTTTTCAGTACTACACATTTTCCTAACATATGGCTTTGCCATATTCTATTTAATCATCTAACCACATCTCATATTTCTATATAAAAGGTCATGACAAATATGGGGAAGTGAACACCTTTGTAAAAATATTGTACACGTGATTTCGTTCCAATAGATTCCTGGAAATGGAATTACTAGGTCAAAGAAGGCTTGGACATGAATCCTTTTAGAATTTTTCTCTCCCCTTTGGCCAATCGCATTTGGATAATGTGTGACAGTATCTGTTATATTGCTCTTGTTACATAGGGTATTATCTTTTTTTCATTAGTTTGATAGGTAATGATGATGCTGCATTTTATTTATATTTACTCAATTATTACCAAGGTGGAGTACTATTTCATTTGCAGTCATTGTTCTGCATCTGTGCTTTTTTATTCTTATTCCCCTTGCTCTTTTTCATATTGGGAGACTAGAAATTTTGCTTTCTAACTACCTTTTAACTACTCCTATATTGAGGCCATTCATACATTCTTAGTTTTGTGGTACTAAATTTTCCCTGCTTTATGATATATAGTTTTAATTTGATCTTCTGTTCTGGCATACTGAATCTTTTGTTTTAAAGGGTTTGTATAATTTCTTAGCAATTTCCTTTTTTATTGGCCCAGTAGTTAAGTTCCATCAAATATTAGGTAAATCTGGATTTTCACATATGTCTATGTAAGGTCTCTCTGTTTTAATCTCCCCTGCTATCTTTGGGGTTCCCCAGGATTTCCTCCGGTGAAGTCTGTATCTTTTAGCTCTCTTAGCTATGTAAACCTTAATTCGTGTTGATTGTACCAATAAGGTGAGATGTTTAGTTGTGGGGATAGAGAAGCATTTCACAACTTTGTGTTTATATATCAGTCCGGTATTGAGTCTGAGGTCCTGAGCTGTGGCCTTCACAGAGCAGGCTTTCTATGTACCCTTAGATGAGAGAGGAAGGTGACAGGAGATGGGAAGAGGAGACACATCCTTCCAGAGCATTGAGGCTTTGGTGAAGTCTATTTGTTACTGAAATCCTCTGGGCATGTTTCACAGTGGGTACTGAATGACCGTGTCCTAACATTCAGGATGAAGCCTGAGCTGCCACTGAGAGTGGGGAGTTGGGAGGACTTAGGGGGCTCAGATGAGGTCATGGAGGGAGGACCCTGATCTGAAGTGGAGGTAAGACTCATTGAAGTGTGAAAGTCTCCCAAAGACTGTTGCTCCAAGAATATCTCATGCCTGGCATATTGTTTGTTTGACTCTGCCATGTTGTTCGACTCCAAGGGCTTCCTATTCTTGTGGAAACTCTGTTGCCTTCTTTCTCCCTTCTCTACCCTTGCCATGGATCCTCCGTTTGTCCTCTGAGTTCTTGTCTTGTGTTGGTAATGTTGGCTACATGAATCGTCTTCCCATTCCCCTTGCCCTGGTCATAGTTTATCTCTGGTTGCTTTTCAGTGTCTGCATGTTGCAGACATGGCAAGATATTTACTGCCCTCTGTTGAAGTCATAATTGTCTGCTGTACTGAGTAATCATGAGATTCCATTATCAACGTGTGATAAAACTGTACCTGGTAGCCCCTTTATTTATCTGACCTTATGGCCCTCTTGCTTTGTTAGATGATCTCAACGCTGAAAAGCACCCAAAGACTTAATGCTCATACAAGCACTCTAGCTCTGTATTCTTTCTACACAAAAATGCCAGTGATCTGAGAGGCAGTTCTTCCCATGAGATGGTAATATCATAGACCCCATGAGTTGTTCCAGCTCCAGGTAGTACTCTGTTCTGGCAAATATGGTACCTAGAAACCCTTCTTAGCTGTTTTGAGTTGATAAAACTAAAGAAATCCATGATTAAGTGATTCAAAGGTGTGATGAGTACTGACTGGGCAGCAGCCCTGCATTAGGCTATATGTGTATTACTTTGCTTAATTAGCACGGCAAACCTGGGAGGTATTAGCCTAACATTACACGGGAACTCAATGAACATCACACAGCTTGTCAGTGGAGCTGGTCATGTGCCCAGTTCTAGCCACTACCACTTATGAATTGCATCATTAAGACATACTTTGCCCAGTTAGTTAGCTAGCCAAGGCTCGCTGAGAGAATGGGGCGAGGAGAGGTGAGTGATGACTGACTGGATGGAATAAGATTCACTTGTCATGGGACAGTGAGTGTGGAGTTAGTGATTCGAGATGATGCTGACAGATGTGGCATTAGACACGGTGAGTAGGCTTTCCAGATGCCATGTGTGACCTTTGCCTTTGTTTCCATCCCGGTCTGGACTTGCAAACTTTGAAGCTGAGCATTGCCTTGTGTGCATAATACCCATCCTTGAGGCCAGGTGTCACATAGCACCTGGATCAAGATCCCAGTTTCTACCCAACCAGGATTCCCAGGCATCATCAACCAAGCCAGAGAGAGAGTGGATGCAGGGATTTCCTGTGTAGCCATACTTCTGCACAGGTGGCTACATGTGTCCTAAGTTAAATGACAGTTACATTCATCATCATTCATCTGGAAATGCTTTCATTTGAACACCATTTCCAAATGATGCTTTAACCTTGATTTTCCACCAAGCCTCAGAAGCATACATTTTATTTCATAGCATTTTTTGTAGGATTACCTAAATTAGTTAGGCCCTTAACTCAGTTCTCAGAGTACCAAAACCCTTTGAAGTCCTTTGTGTGACAAAGCTGGGAGAGTCTGTGCTACCTTCTGCTCACTTCCTTTTTAGTGGAGAGTACCTATTTTTCCTTCTCATTGTCCTGGATACCCTACAGCTTTGTCTTCCTTTGCAATTCATCAGAAAGAGACAAATCATATCTCGGCAGGAAAACAGGGACTTTTGAGGGCTGATTTTCCTTTTGAATCAAAGTAGAGATGTATGGTCCCCCCTGCTTTCCTTCAGGTGTTTAGAAGCTTCCAGGCAATCAGTGCTCTTATCAGTGGAAAGTAGTGGGCTAGCCTTCTCTCAGTATTGATTGCTTTCTTTTACAGGGATTCTTTTCCTATAATGCTTTTTTCCCCCTTAAGCAGAGGCTCTTGAGATTTTTAAATACATCTCACAAATAACAGACTATGCCATAATTGCTCTTATTCTACTTGTTAGCTTTTTTAATTGGATGAACAACACATGCCAATTGCAGTAATTAAAAATAGTGGCTAGCTAAAGTTATAATTTTAAAACAACTGCTATCATCCTACTACCCAGAGATAAGTTCTAACCTTATCCATTTTATAAGTTCTATGCAACTAATATACTTCATGCTGTTTACTCATCACATGCTGAGAGACTAATTACTTTTATGATGATTGATGATGGTGATTTATAAATAATTGCCCACAATTGAGGCATGGAGATTTGAAATTGCAGCCATCATAGGAAAATCAGGCTTTTCTTCTGTTATTTGGAGAGAAAAGTAAAAGATGTATCAGTGAAGAATTTGCTTCTAAGTGTATATTTATGTTGGGCCTACTTTCAAGATATGGAAAGTTTCTTTAACTCCTGATTTCATGACTTATACCTAAAAGTAAATACAATTGTCCCTCCCACTTTCCCTCCTCCAAAATAATCCTAGCTTTGGCAAAAACTTCTTAGTTAAGTAGGGCACTGGTGGCTCTTGCCTTTAATGCTAGCTACTTAAGAGGCTGAGATCTGAGGATTGCAGTTTGAAGCACGCCCAGTGGGAAAGTCTGTGAGACTCTTATCTCCAATTAACCACCAAAAAGCTGGAAGTGGAGCTGTAACTCAAGTGGCAGAGTACTAGCATTGAATGAAAAGAAAGCTAAAGGACACTACCTAGGTCCTGACTATAAGCCCCAGTATTGGCCGAACAAACAAAAACAATCACAACAAAACAAACCTCCAAATCCCAATGGAAAGCAAAGTGGAAGCAGGAAAGGTCAAGCTGTAGGATTTTAATTTGGAAACTGCCATGCTTTGGAGCACAGAAAACTGAACATGGCCTTTGCTCTAGCTACCATGGACAATGGGTTCAAAATGAAGGAGGGGTTTCAAAGCATAGGTTGGATAATTGGGAAAACTCAGAAGAATAGTTTGATACTTATCTTCATGCTTACTTTATTCTTGTCATGTAAACAGAGCTAATGTTCTACAAATGCATGAGATCCTTCTAGTAGAAAGCAAGAGTGGGTGAGTCAGAAGCAAACAAATGGGTTTGGACATGTCATCTCCCACAGTACCACTCAATGTGGCGGGCTGTGGAATTTGCCCTATGATCCCTTTGGTGGGCAAGATTAAATATAGTTGAAGCTTTGCATTTGACATTCTTTTGCAGGTATTCCATATTTGATGATGGAATCCTATTGGTGACATTGTGACATCTTCTGGTGACTCATCCTACATTTCAGACAAGAAAGGATTAATGCTTTGTCTGTTAGGATAGTCTCTACATTTATTTTTGAAGATTTACTGTATTAAAAAGGCAAGTTTAGAAAGAAGAAAATGTGACAAATGAAACAAACACAGTAACACTAAAAAGCAAACAGAAAAACTAGTAGATTTGCCGCAAAAGGATCACTAGATTACTTTAATGCTACAGGGACACTTTATTTGTCAATAAATAAAAACAAAGGCAATTAAAAGTTCTTGGAACACCCCCCCCCAATTGCAAAGGAAATCCCACATCAACATAAGTAAAATAAAATGTACCTGAATGCTGAGTAATGATAGGTGATAAAAATGAATCCACTGGAACTTATGCTTGGAACTAGAAAGGTGACCAAAGAACATATCTCCTTTTGCTGAGCAAATGTCACTATCTAGATCTTCACTGAATAAAAATATTTACCTAATAATAAATTGGAAATATCTTATTTTCATGTTCATAATTTATAAAATATGGAGGACATAGAATATTTACTGAACAAAATGAAAAGGCACTTAAACTTTAGCTTGCAAGATAAGGCAGAGATCATTAAATATGAGAGCAAGAGCTCAAAAGTGGAGTCTATATTTTCTTTTACATCATGATGGATAGATGAGTAGTACCCTTTAATATTGATAATTGGAGAAATAGAAATTTGAAAATATAATCATAGAATTAGGTAACAAATAAAGATAATATGCCCAAAGGAGACAGTGCATTTTACAATCTTTCTTTGATAATGAGGCATTAATATAAATTGTTCAAGTTCATATGAGGATAGGGTATGCTTGCACTGTCACTTTATGTCCTTGTTATATTTCTTTTAAAATAATCTATATGCATGTTCTGAAATTTAAAAAAACCCACAGTGGGGGCATATGGTCTGTAAGAAACTATAATAAGCAATCACACTATGAAAATTTTGCTAACTTTCCTTGTTAGAAGACATAGTCTCAAATACAGAAAAGAAGGCAGAAAAGCTACCTTCATATACTTTGCAGAAAAAGTACCTGAGCGAGCCAGGTGAAGTGGCTCAAGCCAATATTCCTTCTACTTGGCAGGTGGATAGTGAGGCCAGCCCGGGCATAAAAGTTTGAGATTCCATTGCAACCAATGGCTGGATGCACTGGTGAATGCCTGTCATCGCAGTGGCAAAGCAAAGCACAAAGAGAAGGACCACAGTCCATGCTGGCCTTGGACTAAAGCGTGGCCTTATCTTGAGTAAAAATTTTTTTTAAAAAAAAGAGTCTGGGGGGCTGGGGATATAGCCTAGTGGCAAGAGTGCCTGCCTCAGATACACGAGGCCCTAGGTTCGATTCCCCAGCACCACATATACAGAAAACGGCCAGAAGTGGCGCTGTGGCTCAAGTGGCAGAGTGCTAGCCTTGAGCGGGAAGAAGCCAGGGACAGTGCTCAGGCCCTGAGTCCAAGGCCCACGACTGGCCAAAAAACAAAAAAAAAAAGAGTCTGGGGGCATCGTTCAAGAGGTAGAGCCCACTGCCTTATAAGCTCAAGGCTTTGAGTTCAAACCCTACTATAGCCAGAAGAAAAAAAATGGCACTAAGTTGGACAATAAAAAGAAAGGCAGAAATTCTAGGCAATTGCAAGCAGAAAGAAAATAGGGCTGGCAAAATTATCATGAGGCAACTTTAAGATAAAACCTAGTGGGTAGGAGGAGCTCATAATGGTAAAAAGTGAAACTTCACAGGAAATTACCAGTGGGTTGTCAAAAGAAAGATGAAAGTTGGAAAAACTTAGTAGGAAATAAAATAAAGACTGAAGTAAGAAAATGTCAGTATCTATAAAATTAGAATAGCAATTAAATGGCCTAATTTGATGTACCAAAATAAAATATGCTTTAAACCATGCTGCATTTATGAAGGAAATCTGAAAAAGAAAACTAGGCTCCTGGGTGAGGTAAGTAGGAAGTACACATAGTTCATACTAATCACAAATTTCAGGCATTTCCTAGTAGAAGGAAGGGCAAGTTTTACTGGTGACATTTTCTCATGGTAAAATCCCATAAAATTGAAAACTTTGAGATAAAGGTATTACCAAGAGGTGCTGTCACGATTGTTAGCATGCGAGCTATAAACTCTCTTCTTATCACTCAATCACAGAAAAGGGACATTGTTGATTTTTCTTTACTCAATGACACCAAATGGCCTGACCAAAATAAACCCCATTCCCCTGACCTTCCATCTTCTCCATGCAACCCTTCCTGCCTCTGTAGAGGAGAAAAGGTGGGTGGGATGCCTTCCTTCCTCTAATAGAGGCTAAGGCAAGGGTGCAAAGGCTGGGTAGGGTGGGAGGCAGGGGCTGGAAAAGATGTGCTCTCAGTTTTGAGACCTTTCCTAGCACTGGGGATTTGGAAGAGAATTCTACATTTAAGCCAGAACATATTTTCTCTTTGAATCTCTTAAGATATACCTTTTGAAATATAAATAGATATGTATTTATTTACTATCTGTAGTAGCTGTACAAAGGAGTTACCATTCAACATGTCACTTTATGCATTTTGATCACTATTAATCCTTTATCATTCTCCGCCATCCCTATACCTCCCTTCAGTTTCCCTGGTTTCATATGCATTAAATATGATGACTGAATGCAAAGGTGAATTGACTGTAATCTATGTGCAACAGATTCCTTAGTAAACTTGATACCCTAAAACTTGTTTGTCTTAATTATTTTTATCTTTAATTGTAGCCAAAATCATGACAAAACCACTTAAAAGAAGGACTTATTGCTGGGTGCTGGTGGCTCATGCCTGTAATCCCAGGTACTCAGGACGCTGAGATCTGAGGATCAAGGTTCAAAGCCACCACAAGCAGAGAAGTCTGTGAGACTCTTCACTAAACTACAAAAAAAAAAAAAGGCAGAAATGAAGCTGTGGTTCAAGTGGCCAGCCACTAGCCTTGGGCAAAATAAGCTCAGGGAGAGAACCCATGCCCTGAGTTCAAGCACCAGGAATTGCACACAAAATAAAAGGGCTTATTGTGCTGATGATTTTGGAGATTTCTGTCTGTAATAGTGGATGATGGTGTGCTGGAACTGGACAGCTCACATCATGGCATCCGGGAGGCAGAGAAAAGGATAGGGAGCTGGGGACACAGTATTATCTTCAAAAGCATATCCCTTACTGAGCTACTTCCTCTAGCTAGACTCTTCTTCTTAAAGTTTCCACAGAGCTCCAAATATCACCACCAGATGGGGACTAAGGACTCAACACTGAGCTGTGGGGATAGATTGTAGTCAGTGAAGTGAGAGTTAGGGGAGTTGTCCTATGCCTCCTCCCTGCTCCCATTTTCTACAACTTACCCGATGAAGAAATCTGTGAAGCCTATAGAGACAGAGTAGCTTCATGAGCGGCTTCTGCCTCATCTCTTGCTACTTCTTGTGAGGAGAAGATGGTTCTGCATGGCGCTCAGTTCTCTAGATGGGGGCGACAAAGCTTCTGCTAACCTGTGGGCTGAAGACAGGGCCCTGAGTGGTAGGTGAAGAGTTACCCGTTCAGCTCTCCTAAGATTGCAAAGAACTCAATTCCCCAATGTGGGAAACTTCTTACTCGATTTTGAAAACTGTCATTACTTAGTAGTGATTTTTTTTTAATTCAAACATGAAGAGCTTTAAAAAAATAAGAATGGAAATTTGTGAAGTTGTTGGAAGAGTGCAGTGGTTACTATTTCAGACCTTCCCATGTCCAGTAAGAACTGAAGAACTTCTGTCCCCTGCCTCCCTCCCTTCTTCTCTCCCTCCCTCCCTCCCTTCCTTTTTTTTTTCATGGTAGGCTGTAGGTCAGAGGGTCCTGTCCAGAGTGGTTGAGTCAGAGTAGCCCAAGTTGCTTGTGAATAATGCACTCTTCTGGTCCAAGCTACAGCTTCTAAATGAGCCTACATGTTATTTCTCAGCATTTCCAATGGGGTCTTAGGTCTCCTAAAATGTGAGCACCCACCGCTAATGGACAGGATGATTCTAAAAGCAGGCCTATTTTCTGTTTTCACTTTATGTCACCCAAAGTAGAAGTCTCAGAACATATTTTTGTAAAGCTGGAACACTGCCTTCAAATTATTAAGAACTTGGTTGTGTAAGGAGAAAGACTTCAAAATTCTCTTAAAAATTGATCTTAAAAAGATCTCCTGACTCCATTGCTAAACAAACCTGTTCCCTATCTAGCGGCTGGCTGTCGAATTTGCTGACCGGAGGCTTATGTATTCAAATGCTTCCTGAAAGTCAAAACATATTTGCAGAAATTTCTAATGGAAAAGAACTAAACCTGTCACTTGGTTTTCAAGGGAGGAAATGGAAATGAGACAAAAATGGTTCAGACAAATTTCACATCACAACATCAGAGACATGAAGAAGAGAATAAAACTTTCCCTATTTCCTATCAACTATCTTTTGGATGGGGAGGTGTCTACACTAAATAACCCTGCCAAATCCCAACCTCCAATCTTTATCACTGATCGTACCATTCTGCATGACAAATCCTACTACATCAAGACTCAGTTAATATCTTACAGAAATATAAAGAATGTAACTCTCAAAGACAAAAACCCTGCCCTGAGCATTGTTGAATTAGAAATTAGATCCTTTTGGGTATGACTTGGGAATTGTTCTCCTTTCATGATCTTTCACCCTCACTTAGCTGCAGTAGAGGTGGTGGTGGTTAAAAACCTGAAAGAGCCACCAGGCCCTGAGATGACACTTGTCTACCTTGTCTGTACCCTTCGGCAATTCTTGTTTCTAAACAGAGATAGAATCGGGAAGATGGAAGGATTCTAGCAAACTTAAGCATTTGACTTTAACTAGACTCCCTTAACCTCCCTTGACCTTCCTTCTTAATGCTATTGGAGGCTGTTATCCTGACTACCCTTATTTTCTTCCCGAGCCCCCATCTTTGCAACTCGAGTGCACCCTATTAGAGCAGTCCCAATTCTTGGTTTGTGATAGATCTCCACCTGTCCATTCACAGCCTGCTTTTGTTGTACTTAGGGCTCAGAGAAGACCTATGAACACATCACCCCCTCTAGAATCAGGACATTCCTGATTTTATTGTATTGTTTTCCCATCTGCCTCTGTGCCTCTCCTTGTCTATTCCTGTGCTGCCTCTTTCTCCTCTCTGCAAAGGAAATCCTGAAGAATTTGTCCTTCTCCTGCATCCTCCCTCTCTAACCGTGTGCTCAAATGATTGGTGTACCATTTTGCCTGTTCTTGAACTTTATGGAAGGTAACACTCTTGACTTGTGTAACAGTCCCCTTTCTCCTAGGGAGGTGGGGATAAGGAACCTTCCAGAACTTTTCATCTATGTCTCACCTACATATGATACTGAATTCCACACTGTTCTCCCTCCAGATGATAAAGTTTAATTTATTAACTAGGTGCAGTCACAGATTAACAACAATAGCTGATACTAATCTAACAGGGCAATGATCATAATATAATACTGTAATATACTGTAAAAAAAAACCCATTATTTTATTTTATTTTATTTATTTATTTTTTTTTTTTTGGCCAGTCCTGGGCCTTGGACTCAGGGCCTGAGCACTGTCCCTGGCTTCCTTTTGCTCAAGGCTAGCACTCTGCCACTTGAGCCACAGCGCCACTTCTGGCCATTTTATGTATATGTGGTGCTGGGGAATCGAACCCAGGGCCTCATGTATATGAGGCAAGGCTCTCTTGCCACTAGGCCATATCCCCAGCCCCAAAACCCATTATTTTAAACTTAGGATTTGTTGATTTCTAGAAATGTCCATGTAAGATTTTTAGATCATGTGTCACTGTTGATATCTGAAACTATAAAAAACTAGGGGTGAGGGAAGGCAGCTTTAGGGTCTTAGGATTGCTTTTGCACTTGGCCTTCCATTACTAAGTCATCTGTGTGGCTGTTACTAATTTGTGATTATACTAAAACGAATCCATGGAATGTAGAATCATTTATGCTATGATATATTTGGATTGCAGCTTGTGAATCCATACCTTTGTCAAACCTGCACTTACAGATATGAATTCTGACAATTCAAATCTATAAGTGCAAGTATGGGTATAAATATTCCAATAGATTTTAAGGGATTGTTTCTATCTCTTAGAAGAGAATGGTAGGAAATAAAATTTGATTTTAATTATGTATAGGCTAGGGAACAATTAGATTATCCTACTTGCTTAGTTTAATGGCACCCAGTGTTTTCTCCCTATTCCTTCACAGTGTGTGGTTGACAATCCTTCCCCACACTTGCTAGCAATGTTAAAAAAAAAACTTTCTGCATAATGAATCACTGGGAGAATTTTTTTTTTCAAATACAAATGTCTGGATCCCACCTCCAGAGACTGTGATTTATTTGTCTGGGGTGCAGCCTTGAACACAGGGATTTTTCAAAAGCTTTCCAGGTGGTAGGACTGTAAAGTCCTTGTTGTACTTGGTAGGAATCTTGATAAGCAAGCAGAAGCTTAAGCGCCAGTGGGTTGATACTGATAATTATTCCTTTTCTCATTTCTATGGTGTACGGTTTGTGTTGTTCCAAAGTGGGCCTATCCTGGAATTACAAGTTCAGCAGCCTGAAGTTTAGGATTCTTTTTTTTTTTTTGAGAGGAGGGGCAGGGTTTGTTGATTAAAGTAGATGGTAGCTATCCCATTAAAGTGTGGCTAGCCATTTATAATGGCAGATCTCAAATTTCAGTGTACTTAAACACCTGGGGAGTGTTTGGTTGGTTTGTTTACTACAATGTAGACTTTGTTCTAAGAGTTCTGAGGATGAGCATTTCAGGAGGTTCAAGGTTCACCTTGGGAGAAAAGTACCTCATTGTAATCTACAATATAGGTAGTATTCTCATTGAATAAGGGGTTGTGAAAATCAGAGATAGATGTGAGCCTCTGCCAAATCACCCAGCTCTGTAAGAGTCAGGCCTCTGCTCCGCTAACACTCAGGCCCGTGCATACTGTACCACCACCAATCATGGAGCTGGGAAAGGCTGCTTATGTTAGGAACATGCTATTATCTCTATGGTGGCATTCTTTCCTGATCCTGGAGCACTACCTCTCCTTGTCAAGAAATAGCCTTACTCCTGTGTGGCTTCACGTGGGTTTCACTGAATGTGGTCCTGGGCCACTTATTGTTTTATATGGCGTGTCTCAGTCATGGATTTGGCAGGTGTACGTTTCATTTGCCTCTGGGTTTTGACTACTTGAGACATTTTGGGGTGCCGGGGGCAGAAGAGTAACCCTAGGAAGTAAAGGGGGAACATATGAATTATGTAACAAAGAGCAGGGCAGGGTGCACCCAGGGCTCAGGGACCACTTGGCAGCCAGGATGCTGAGCCTGGAACTCCCTCTACCTAACGCATCCCACATCCCTTGCCTGCCATCTCCCACTGAATAACTGATGTGGCCTTTGGCAGGAGGACTGGGTATGCCTTCATGTCTCACCACTGGGAAGAGTGTGTTGTCTGTTCCAGGTCAGAGCCTAGCTTGCTTTCAGCTGCATGCTGGACTCAGAATCAGTTAACTGTGCCCAGAACGTAGGCCTTGGTTTTCTTGTAAAAGGAAGAACATATTCCAGATAAAGGGGAGACTAAGGAATAAGTGTCTAAATCAATGTGTCTGTATTCGGAGGCACATAGCACCTCTGTGTTTGAGCTGTACTTCTTGTAAAAGTAACTTTCTTTGGCATACTTGTTGCTAATGAAAATGAAGGCTAAAAATATTTACTTGCCTGTCAGTGACTGAGTACTCATTTTGTTTATAAGATGGATTGATTTTGCTTTTCTGAGAAAACTGAATATAGATAATTTCTTATTAAACACTGAGCTTGCAAAAAAAAGAGTCAAGTGTGTAATATTTTGCTTCTTATTTGGTCTGAAAAAAAAGGAGCTTTTGTTGGCATCACTTCCATGCCAACTAAGAATTCTTTCTAAACTTCGTGTACAAGTGGGTGGAAATATTTCTCTACATAATTTAAAAAACTTATACTCAGTATATGTTTCTCCCATACCCAGATCAGAATTTTATCATGAAATCTGGGCCTTTGGCCTCTGTGTTTTTAATGATGTTCCTATTGTGCTGTATCTACAGCCATCTGTGATACAGCTGTGCATGACGCCAGGAAACACAATATGTTCCTAAGTTTTATCTCTGTTTGGAAGCAGATGGAAGCTTGTTAGGAAACATCACAGTGATGTTTGTGTCTCTATTTTGTTGCAAAAGCCTCATAATCCCTGTCAATAATCATATACCCTTCTCTTCTTACCTGTAGCAAAAACAGTGTTGTTGCACATGTTGGCACTGTGATATATATCGTTGGTCTGTGTTATTATTTGAATCTCAAATGTCCCTCCAAAGCCTATATACTACCAGCTGAGACACCATCTTATGGCATCACTGGGGCCTAGTGGGAGGAAGTTAGGTCATTGGGTGTATGTCCTTGAAATATTGCAACCCCAGCTTGTTCCTCTCTCTCTTTCCTTCCCTCTCCACCCCTCTCATTTTTTTTCCTGGCTTCCATGAGATAAGTGGGTTCCTCTTCCATACATTTCTGCCATGACATTCTGCCTTACCAAGTTCTCAGAAACTGTCACTCTTTGTAGAACTTCCATCTGGCTTGGCAGTTAATGCTAGATTAGCTCCACACTGTCTTGCCAAGTCTTATGAAGAATGAACTCTCTAGCTCTTGTATGCAGTTCTACCCTGTGATCCCACCACTTCTACATGTCATGACCCAAGCTTGGCATAAATGAGTGAAGCCACTAACTCTCCTTTGGTGTACATATATGTGTGTCCTTTGCAATGGTGGCTGCCATGTTATTAGTTCATGTTTTCTTTTGTGTTCCTTCGTGTAAGTGTTTCTAGTTGGCAGGTATTGACTTGTGGAGATGTGACTGTAATCCTTCCAGTTTCCACAGATTTGCTAAGGCCTTATAACTAAGGCTAAGATTCTTGAAGATTTGGGTCAGAATAATCAATTTCAGAAAATTTTTCTTTAAGGTGATACAATAAAATAGCCTGTTGGGCATACATGCTGGGGTGGTTCTCTCTTAATGAGAGTATATACAATCACACACTCCAATGAGACGTATTTTCAGAGAACTGCTTACAGTTGACAGATTCCTCTTTGGGCATGAAATGATGACAAAATTCTAAAATCAACCATTGTTCTATCTATAATCTCAATGATTCTTTATAAAACAGCCTCTATAGAGTAGATATACCGCTTAGTTTTAAACTAAGGTTTTACTGGGGCTTGAACTCAAGGACTCTTGTTCTCTACTTGAGCCACACCCTCACTTCTGGCACTTTGCTGGTTAATTGGAGGTGAGTCTCTCTCAGTCTCATGTGCTCAGGCTGGCTTCAAAAACAAAAAGCAGTCTTCAGATCTCAGTTTCTTGAGTAACTAAGATTACAGTCACGAGCCACTGATGTGCTTCCTATTGAGAAGTGCCATCATACTTGAGAGAAGAGAAAGCATAACTAATGATCAGCTCCTTGAATTCTTGCACTGTACATATGAAGATATTGAATTTCAGGGAGATGAAATCATTTTTTCATGGTTCTGTAGCAGTTAGTGGTCCAACAAACCATTCTCAGCCTAACAATGTTCCCATGGTTAAAAGCACTGTTTACTTGAGACCTGAAGCTTTGCCTGAGATGTTAGGCCAATTATCTGTCATTTCTGGACATCACTTTCCTTATTTGTACAATGTGTTGTGAATATTCTCTTTGTATTAAAAAATGATATTAACCCAATGTCTTCTGGCAAACACTTAACATATAAGCCAGTTCACACAGCTGCTTTTATTTTCAACACATTTTTTTGTGTGTATGCTGACACTGGGGCTTCATGCTCTTATTTTTTCTTTCTTTTTTTGGTGAGTTGTGGGACTTGAAACTCAGGGCCTGAGTGCTGTCCCTGAGCCTCTTTGTGTTCAAGGCTAGTGTCTGACGCTCAAGCCACATCACCACTTCTGGTTTTTGAGCACTCTATTGGAGAGAAGAATCTCACAGGTACTTATCTGCCTGGGCTGGCTTCAAATCACAATTCTCAGCTCTCAACCTCCTGGGTAGCTAGGATTACAGCTGTGAGCCACTGGCACCCAATGGCCTCTTTATCTTCCTTGCCTTTCCCACTCAAGACTGATGCTCTACCACTTTAGCCACAGCTTCCCTCTGGCTTTTTGCTGGTTAATTGGAGATAAGAGTCTCATCGACTTTTCTGTCTGGACTGTGTTTGAAGTGTGATCCTCAGCTCTCAGTTTCTGAATGGCTACAATTACATGTGTGAGCCCCTGATGCCCAGAATATTTTCAGTGCTTTTTCCCTCCGGGACCTTGGAAACCAGAGAAGGATGCTGGGGTTTCAGCTTTTCTTCCAATGCCTTTGTTTGGAAGCAAGACATAGATAGATAGATAGATAGATAGATAGATAGATAGATAGATAGATAGAGTCATTGTGTGTGTGTGTGTGTGTGTGTGTGTGTGTGTGTGTGTCCGTGTGTGTCCGTGTCCCATTATTTCAAGTTCTCCTCATGCAACTTAGAAATACTTAACTGGGAAGAAGAACAGGGCCCTTGTTTGGGAGATAGAATAGTGATAACTTGCCATGTGCTGGTTAAGAGCAGTCATTTTACTGTGAAATACTCTGGCATGAAGACAGGGGAAATATTGAGCTTTAAACGTGGCAATGCTATGCTTTAGACAGGAGTTTCAGAGAGGGGTCTGTTCCATGATCACCCCAATCATGCCATGGGTTTCCTCTTAGTATGAGCTGAATACTTGTGTTCTCTCTCTGTCTCTGTCTCTGTCTCTATCTCTCTCTCTCACTCTCTCTCTCTCTCTCCCCTCTCTCCCTCCCTCCTCTCGTTCCTCTTGCTCCTATGTATTCATATGAACACATGAGTTAGGTCATGTGAAGTGGCTATCTCCAAGCTAGGAAGAGTTACCTCAATAGAAGTAAACTCTGTTGGACTCTGATCTTGGACTGTCCACGTGGTAGCCTTGTGAGAACATTCATTTCTGTTCTTTAATTCATGCAGTGCAAGGTATTTTGTTACAGCAGTCAGACACCTCTGCTGTGGTATGTGTTTATGTAGCCATCTACTTCCTGGTTTGCTTAAAGTGCAGACTTGACTATATCTTCAGGAAGGAAGAGGCGCAGCTGTTCAGATGCTTCCAGGAGACCTTGGCAATGTAGACTCCTCTTCCAGGAATGAAGAGTCAGTGGAGTGCTGATGTCTACAGAATCTCTGTGGAATGTGAGAGTTTAATGCTATTTTTTATGATATTTAAAGAATTTCCCTGCAAGTACTCATTAACTCTTCATTTCTAAAATTACTTATCCTTTTTTTTATTCCTGTCTCTCGAGCCCATCTCCACTATGTATATAGATTGTGGTCCATTTGCTTTACAAAATCTGATCTATAAAACTGGGATACAGAGAGATTTTATTTTTCACTTTTGTCTAACCTGTTGTACCTTTCAGTCTCTTATGAAGACTACTGAATCTATCAAGTAGAAATCTATCTAGTACACCCACCAACTATTTTTTAAGCTATTCATTAATTTTATCTTGTTCTTCTGGCTGTGAGGTTACATTCATGAAGCTGCAATCACATGAGGTCATGGCATGTTTTTATCCAAATAGATTAAGTGGACTATAGCCACGAAAGAGCTTGCATCAAGTGCCGACAACTTGGGAAGCAAATGCCAAGGAAGCGCCAAGATACTATTTTGTTTACTGGAGTTTTATTATCTGGTAAATTTTATGTGTTGGTGATGGAAACTTTTGGTCACTATTAGAATGATGAGGAAACTTACCATCATTTAGGTTTGTCTTTGTTTTTGAACATGAAATCTTGGGATTTTGAGGCTTTCTATTGGTGGTCATCTCTGTTCAAATGTATGACATAGTAGAACAGAAGTAAATAGGAACATTTGCCTAGGATGAATGAGAATGTGTTTTCCTATCATGTAAAAGGTATCGTTCAAGATTCAAGGCTCTGTAAGGGGCTTGAGGCAGTCACTAGGGCCCCAAGTAGTCTGGCAAGACTATAATCCCTTTTCCTTCTCCTTTCAAGGTAGGTAGAAGTCACGTGACTGGCAATGGCCAATGAAATGTGGGCAAATAGACATGCCTGCTCTAAGAGCTAGAGGCTAGTCTACCACATCCCCATCCCTTTGCCCTAAGTATTGTGAAGGTTTCCTGAGCTCCTGATTGACTGACTATGATGGGCCAAACTGTGAACAACCAGACCACAGATTTTTTTTTTCTTCTTTGTGAGGCACTAAGGATTAAAATAGGGCTTCAAACTTGCTAGGAAGCATTCTACTAATTGAGCCATACATTCTTTTTTTTTTTTTTATTTTCCAATGCTGGGGCTTGTACTCATGGTTTGAGCACTCTCCCTGAGTTTCTTTTGCTTAAGTCTAGCATTCTACCACTCCATTCAGAGCACCCCTTCTGGCTTTTTCTGTGTATGTGGTGCTGAGGAATTGAACCCAGGGCTTAGTGCATGCTAGGCAAGCACTCTACTACTAAGGCACATTCCCAGCCCCCTATTCAAACTTTGTTTCAACTTCCTCATGCTCATCTTGTTAAACTGTATGTTCATTGTTCAAGGGTTTAGTCCATGGATTTTCACTTCTGCATATCTTATATATATGCATATGATGATATGTTTACATGAAAGGTTATATTTTGGGGTCTAAGATCCACATATGAGAGAAAACACACATGTCTTTCTGGGTCTGACATACTTCATTCAGTATATCTTCAGATCCATCCATTCCCTTGTAAATAACATTATTTCATTCTTCCTGATAACTATATAAAATTCCATTTTGTGTATATATGTGCATATATGTATATGCACATATATACCTGTATATATGTACAATGCTATAGTAAGCATGGATGTTCAGGTGCCTTTGTTTTATCCTGTAATGAAGTCTTTCAGATAAATTCCAGAACATTATCACTGGATCATAGGGTAGCTATTTGGTGGGTTGTCTGAGGAACCTCCATACTGATTTTCATAATGGTTGCACTAATCTAATTTGTATCAACAGTGCATTAGAGTCCTTTCTTCCCCACATTTCACCAGCATTGGTTCTTGTTCATACTCTTGATGATGATCAATCTGACTGGAATGAGATGGAAACTCAGTGTTGGTTTTTTTTTTTCTTCTTTTTTTTATTAATTGGACATAAATTTTTTTACAAGGTGTTGTGCAAAGAGGGTGCAGTTACATAGTAGGGCAGTGTGTACATTTCTTATGATATCTTACGACCTGTTTTTCTTTCCCTTGTCTAGGTCAGGTTGACATATATGCAATATACAATGTATCAAGAACATATACAATATTCACAGACTTGGTCTCTACTGTCACTCCATCTCCCTGTGTTAACAGTCATATATCAGGGAGATCAGTGTTGTTTTGATTTGCATTTCCTTTATGGCTTGGTATGTTGAACATTCCTCCATGTATTTATTGGCCATATGCGATTCTCATTTTGTTATTTTAAAAATGTAATGACCTGGTTGTGGGAGCTCTTCTTAGAATTAATTCCTGACACCTGACTTCCAAAAGAAGGGATGCAAATATGTGTCAGCTTGGCATTTCTATTATGTAACCTTGAAAATTACTCCCTTGACTACCTTTGATTTTGATTAGATTTTCTTTCCCTTTTACACTCATGTTTCCTCTTTTTAATTTCTTACACTATACCAAGGCAGACTCAATTCTTCTCTGATCCCTGTGCATATTAATTTGCAATTGGTGTGAACTAGTTTTAGGTGGGTTATCTCATCTCTAGACCTTTCTACTTCCTGGTTGTAACTCTGAGCCCTCTTTCCTTTCCCTCCCCGTAAACCTATTGCCCAAATAATGTCCAGGAGATTTACAGGGTTTATGTAAAGAGCACTCTAGATTCTTTGTAATTAAATGGCAGGGGAGAAGATCTTGTGAATAGATTCTTAAAAGCAAGAGATAATAAAAGCAAGGCTCCAGTAGGAAATTAAAAACAGAAGGTTTCCTCTCGGTTAAATTTCTAATTAGTTGGTGAAATGGGATCTGAAGAATTGTAGATAATGAGCAAGGTTTCCAGAACAGTTAATTGTTTTGGAATACTTATTACTTAAACTCTATACATTTTCCTGAAGTGTTTATTACTATATATTCTTCGGACCATAGTTGTAAAATATTTATTGATAATATTTTTATGAGTATTTTTCTTCCTTCAGTGGACAAAATGGAATACATTAAGACATGAAATGCAAAGGAATATGATGAAGTAGTAAACCATAAATAGAAACTGTACATACATGTGACATGGGTGAATCTTGTCAATGGCTATTTGAAAAGGAAGGTCCTGAAAAGGAAACCCATATAATGACTTTGCAGAAAATTTGCAGCCATAAAAACTTCTATAACACTTTTTTTCCCTTTTTCTCTTTTTGCCAGTCCTGGGGCTTGAACTCAGGGCCTGGGCACTTCACCTAAGCTTCTTTTGCTCAAGGCTAGCACTATACCACGTGAGCCACAGTACCACATCTGACCTTTTCTGTTTATGTGGTACTGAGGAGTTGAACCCAGGGCTTCATGCATGCTAGGCAAGCACTCTACCACTAAGCCACATTCCCAGCCCCTCTTTCTTTTACCAAAGGAAACAAACATAGAATTCAGGATAGTGGTTTTGGTTGGGGGGGGGTTTGTTCCACAGTCATGTCATGACTTCTACAAAGCCTGTTCAGGTGAGTCCCTCCTCTGCCTCAGGTCTTTGCAAAACGCCACCATGATGATTTTCATCGCTCGTAGAAGGGTCCTCCCTGATCTACTGTGGCCCATCCCTTCCACAGGGAAGCTGATGATGATCTTTGTATTATCTTTACTGCATTTAAGTAGTCTCTGAAGTTATCCTGTTCCCATGTGTGTTTATGGTTTCCCTGGTTAGAATTAATCCCCAAGAGAACAAGGATTCTAATGATGGATGGATAGATTTGCACTCCTGAGGGGACTGAGTACCTCAAAGCCTGTGCTTGATAGACAGGCTCTCTACCATTTGAGCCATGGCTGTTGCCCCTTTTTCCTTAGGTTATTTTCAAGTTAAGGGCTTGCTTTATGTTTCTCTGGTTCACCGAAGGTGACAGGCATGTGCCATCATTGTTGGCATTAGTTTAAGATGGAGTCTTGTGAGCTTCTTTGAACTGGGAGTCCCTGTTCCCTGTTCTCCATCTCTAAATAGGATTCTAGAGTTGACTGACTATGCTCAATGAGGTTGATTGGCTCACCTTTGAGTTCCTTGACCTCAGAGCATTGCTTCCCCTACCCCTACCCCCAGCATAGAAAGCATTCAAACAACAGAAAGAAGAGAAAAGAGAGAGTTAAATTGAGAAATGAACTCATCATTGCCTTGTGGGGCCAGATTATGTTGCTCCCAGTGAACATGCCCCAAAGCCTTCCATATTTCTGGAATACTATTATACAGGATGTAAAAACAGGGGCTTACAGCTAGAATGGCAACTAATGAATGCTGTGAACCATTGGTGTACATTTAAATAAATACCGCCAAAGAAATAGGCCAACATCAATAGTCTGAGTTTGTATTTCTGTACAGTGAACATCAGTTTCCTGATGATCAGAACTGGGTTAATTGACTGACAATGGGTCTTCCCTTTTAGGAAAATGAACATTATCAGCTCCAGCCAATTTGTTTTTCTTGGCTGAGAAATCACTCTTGAATTACAAAAGGCATTTGCCTGGCCCTTGTTCTCTTTCCTTTGATGGGAATGGTTTAGCAGGAATATTCACTAGAACCAGACCATTAAAATGCTTCATGTATTTTTCATGGGCTATTGCCTCCATTTGCATACTTCATGGGAACCCTCCCCCTCCCCAGCACTCACAGGCCAGGGATTTTCTCACAGTCACCCTGGGCAAAAGACTTCTGCTGCTGGCAGCCTATCTCAGTCACCTTCAGTGATTTCTGCTAAACAACCCCCTTTACTGAGCCTTGGAGAGCATCCTGGGAAAGGAAGTCAAGGTCAGCTTAACATGCTCCCTTGCTGAAGGGAGCCCTGTGCCATCTGCTTCCCCACAGCCCACCTGCCCTCCCCATCTCATGGGCTCTTTGCTCCCTTCGCCCCTCCCTTGCTGGCTCTCAATGAGAGCACTTGGCTTCTCCCTGAGTTCAACTAATTCTGCTTCTTGACAAAGAGCCCTGTCACTGCTGAGGTCCCTTTCCCCTTGCTCAAGGCAAGGAGACCTTTAGCTTGAAGGGGCACCTTGGTGGGAGGGGCCTGGACTCACTCAGTCCATCTTCCCAGCCCTGCTTCACTGAGCCAGGCCTTGACTCCCCGTGTCAGTGTCATTTGAGGTAAGCTTTGGGGGTCTACAGTCTCCTTGAAGTGTGCAAGGATCCACATGGTACAATCATGATACAAACATGGTACGAGGGAAAGAAAATAGTCTTCCAGCTGCCTGTTACTCATGGGTATAATCCTTCCTACATGGGAGGCTGAGAAGGGAAGGAATGCAGTTCAAGACCAGCCAAGGCAGAAAAATTTACAGAACTCCTTTCAACCTGTAACTGGGTATAGTGACACATAGCTGTCATCCCAAGCTATGGGGAAGACTGAGATTGGATAGATCATGGTATCAGGGCAGCGCAGACAGAAAACTCCATGACACTCTATCTCAAAGGAGAGAAACTGCATGTGATCCCAGTAGCAGGAATCCTAAAAGTAGGTAGATTGCAGCTCAGTTGCATTCCTGATAGGAAGCAAGGCCCTGTCCTAAAATTAGCTAGTGAAAAACAGAGCTGGGGGCATGATTCCTTCATGGTGGTATTGCACCAGCCTGGCATAAGGTCTTCAGTTCAAATTTCAGTACTGAGAGGGAAGGGGAAGCAAGGAAGAAGAGAGTAGGGGCAATAGAGAGGAAAGAATCGTTAGGTTAAACTTCACTGTGGAAATGGCCTAAAGAAGCACAATGAGGTTGGAAGAGTGACTCAAATGGTAGAGCACCAGCCATGACCAAGCATGTTGGGTGATAGCAGAAGGCTCTGAGTTTAAGTTCATTTGCCTTGTGGCAATGACTCATGCTTGTAATCATAGTTACTAAAGAGTCTGTGATCTCAAGGATTACAGTTCAGAGCTGATGTGGGGGAAAAAAGTCTATGAAATTCCGTGTCCAATTAGCTAGTGAAAGGTTGGCCTTAGAAGCACGACTGAAATGGTAGAGTAACAGCCAAGCAAGCAGCTGAGGGAGAACTCAGAACTCTAAGTTCAAGCCTTAGCACCACACTCCCCCAAGAAGTGAAAGAGGATACTAGCCCTGCAAGGGGAGCAGTTGGAACTAGACATACACATTGATAAGCAGTTGCTGTCGTCTTTCTTCCCAGAACACCATCATATTTGATTGTAATACAATTCGTTTTTGGGTTTTCTTTTTTTTGCCAGTCCTTGGGCTTGAATTGAGGGCCTGGGCACTGTCCCTGAGCTTCTTTTGCTCAAGGCTAGCACTCTACCCCTTGAGCCACAGTGCCACTTCCCGCTTTTTCTGTGTGTGTGGTATTGAGGAATCGAATCCAGGGCTTCATGTATGCTAGCCAAGCACTCTACCACTAAACCACATTCCCAGCCTCTTACAACTGAAACCCTCAGATATTTGAGAGGAGCAAAGCAATCTGGGAGGGTTTCTCTATAATAACTCACTTATTGTGTTCTAGGATAAGTAAGAACATTGGACCATATTATCTTAGCTTCCAATAGGAAAGTGTTTAGATAGTTATTATGATTTATACCTTTTGGAAGGATAAACATGAGAGAGGCTGCAAGAATATTTTTCATCAATCGAATTTTCAAAATTTACTGAATTTTTTCTTTTAATCTCTTAGTTGATATATAAAACACAAAATTTGCATATGACCAGGAAGTTGTGTGGTATTTCAATACAGATAGACATCATGTAGCGTTCAAAGGAGGTTCAACATCTATCTTTTCAGGCATTCAGCATTTCGTTACATTTAAAATTCTTCTAGCTTTCTTAATGCTGGGTGTAATTGTTTTCTAAAGTCATCTTAGCATGTAATAATAGCACACCCGAACTTCTTGATTCTATGAATTTGGCATGTAACTTTAGAAGAGTTATTCTGTTTCGTCATTGGACAGTGTGAAGTTTCAAACGCAGGGCACACATATTCATAGGCAGGCGCTCTGCCACATGAATAACTCCTCCGGCCCTTTTTACTCTAGTTAATTTTTCAATTAGGGTCTTGCATTTTGGCCTCTGCTGGCCTCAGACAGCACCCCTTCTATGTCTAGCCTATCGAGTAGCTTGGATTACAGTCTTGCACCACGATGCCCTAGAAGAGCTTTTGGTTTACAGAAAAAATTGCAACAGTAGTAAAAAGGGTTTTTATGAACTGCATATCTGGTTTATCCATTACACTAGAGCAGTCATTTGTCACAATGGACACATTAAAATTGGAACATTTTTTATCAACTAAAGTCTACAAGGTTGTCTTATTCCCTAAGATAACATTTAAGTCTTTTTTTTCTTTTTTTCAAGATCCAGGTTGCCACATTGCTTCTAGTCACCATGCCTCCTTTTCTCCTCAGATTCCTCGGTAGAGATTCTCACATTCTCCTTGTTTTATTCTAACACACTACAGGAATAAAGAAAGTGTTTAAGAGTGTGTGCTATGTGTATGTTGTGTGCTATGTGTGTGGAGAATATGGTATGATGTATGTGTGGTATGTTTGATATATGCCTCTGTGTGTGTGTTTGAGTTTTTTTATATAAAGGGATTTCTCTTTACATTTTCATATACCGTGTTTTGTATACCTAATCATGTCTGAAGAGACTGAGGTAAAAATTTGGAGACGAGTGATGTTGATAGAGGTATGTTGGGCCCCCTAACTGTGCTTTGGTTTGGGGTGTTTGTCTGGGGCCTTGCTGTTATGGTATGCTTGCCCTATCTTGGTGTGAATTTGTTGAGATGATTTATTATTCATCAAGAGTCAGTTTCCCTCTAAATACTTCACTTAGCTGATGATTGCCTTTTTAATCACCACCACCAACACACACAAACAGAACTCCTTGGCAATTTCAACTGGCTGTGCTGCTATCATTAGGAACATTTGTCTTGCTATATCCCCTCTCCTTTTAAAGACATCTAGTTTTCTATGACATTGTTTACTTTCATTATGCTTTAATTATGGGATTCTGATAACCATGGAGGAGTAAGAGAGACAAAAAATGGGGTTTTGTGGGTGATTCAATGCTAAAGCAAAGGCAAGGTGTTTAATAGCCATAGGAACAGTTGTTCCTGCCAAGTGTTTCCCAAAGGCAGGGGCTTTGTTGCTCTCACACAAGCCAAAATGGGGACAAGTCCTCCCAGAGTTTCCTCCCATAGTTTCCCTAACTACTTATACAAGCTCAGGCCTTTCATCTGATGTGTGTGTGTGTGTGTGTGTGTGTGTGTGTGGGTGTGGGTGTGGGTGTGGGTGTGGGTGTGGGTGTGTGTTCCTGTGTTTCAGTTGTTAGTCTGGTATAGCTGGCTCTCCCTTGGCAGAATTTTTTTTAAATGACAGACATATAGCTTCTCTAAATGAATGGTTGACCCCTCAGTGTGCATTATGAGATGGGTTGAAGAGAATTTTTAGTTAAGAAGCTGTAATTGAGACCACTGTTACAAGAGTTTACTGGCTTTTCAAAAATTTGGTTTAGTTTGGCTGCACGCAAGCAGAAGGTCTGTTGTTGGTGGCTATAGTAACAAGTACACATGAGAAATATGGACACAGGCAGTTTGCAGGTATGGCTCAGCTGCTGGGAATGCCACCACACACCCATGTTTTTCAATGCCCTCTGCTCTACTCTCACTAGCATGTCAGCTTTCATCATTGTACTTATTGCCTTGTGTTGTTATTGGAAAGTCAGCTCAGAGGTTAACCTCAGCCCTTGCATCCTATCAAAGAAGAATTCAAGCAAGGTGTGAAGCACAATAAAATTGTTAGAAAGTCTATTGAAAGCTTACCCTGTGAAAGCATGGGGGCAGGATGAGCCAGAGTGTGCTCCTCCAAATGCAAGAGCACCTCACCTTATTTTGCCATCATCAGCATCCATGCAAGAATGTTAGTTACCTAATGCAAATCTCAGGGGTGATGACTCCCATCAAGAGCTTAGTCCTGGCTCATTCCAAACAAAGAAAGGACACTGAAGCATTGGAAAGCTCAAGGACAGCTGGCAGGACAATGCATGTCAGGCTGTGCAGGAATTCCACAGCAGCAGAAGTAACCTTCCCTATTTGCCACTTATTGGGAGAGAATTAAGGAAGACAGGATCTGGTCATTGGGTAGAGCTTTGTTTTGGTGTGGATCCTAAGAGACAAGTGTGTATTGTGTGTCTAAGCATACCCAGAACACGGGATTGACTGCACATGCTCAGGGTCCTAGCTGTGTATATGCTATTACAGAATTGCCATCTCATAGAGATTGGTAGCCTGGAACTAGAGTTCTAGGTATTGTGGGTCAAAAGGTCATTATAGGTCCTGTCCTTATCTCCTATGAATACACACTGACTGGGTAAGGGCTTTGCTTGGCTGGACAAGCTTGAGACTTGGTGCCAGATTATCTGGTCCCAGGAATTTTATCAGCATCTTTATTAGCACTTTTATTGGGCTCTTGGGGAGATTATTTGGGGCCCTTGAGTGTTTCTTACACATGGTGGATCTTATGGGTGGGTATGTGGTCTGCCCAGTGGCCCTGGTAACCAGGGTGAGTAGCTCTCTACCTGTTGCCCTGGAAACCAGGGATCCTTTGCCAGCCTCCTGCCTCAGTGGTTACAAAGTGGTAGCTATGGCTATAGATTTTCTGGGAGGCAAGCCTGGAGTGTGCTGGCAATGGGTCTCTACATCTTAAGTAGCTTTAGCAGTGTCACATGGCCATGCCAATTAGAAAGAAAGGTTAGCAGGTTTGGTATTAAATTAACATATTGAGATTTCAAATAACATGAAAGAGAGGCTTCAGCCAAGAAGTGAGAGGAAGTGGATGCCGATAGGGCAAGTACTTGCCAATCACCAGCCTATTATGTATTGTAAGAGAGTTTGCTGCAAGGCATCAAATGTAAAAATAAATGCCACCACTGTGAAAGTGGACGCTGTTGCCTCTGTGTCATGCCAATTCCGTAGTTAAGATGGGAATACAGGAAACACTGGTGGCCATTCCATACGAATGTGCTGGTCTTTGTCCTTGCTCTAGCCATGAGGTCCGTGAACACTAACCTTGCTGTGTATAGGGGGCTGGGGAAGGCAAGTTAGCCTTGCTTTATTATAGAAGATTGTAGTCTTTCTTTTGCCTAGCTCAAGAATGTAATAACCTGAGAGTGAGAAAAATCCATGAAGGCACAGCTAAAGGTGGAAAGGGGTTTTATTTACAAAGGAACTTTATTTACAACCCCAAACCCAGAAACAGAACAGCCTCCATATCTCCAATACTGGCCTGCGACTAACTTGTCCTTGGCCAATTACCCAGAACCCAGAGTCCAGATGAGCTCTGACCTCCAAAACTCGGAAGGAGTGAGCTTCTTTCTATTCCTCCTTCCTGCAGGCCTCATCTCTCCTCAGGCCTCAGGCCTCTCCACAGGCCTCAGGCTTCAGACTTCTCTACAGGCCTCAGGCTTTACAGCAGGGTCAGAAACTGCACCTCTCATCTCTGCTCAGCTCCTCAGCTACTCTGGCAGGCATTGCCTGCTTTCCTGTCTTCTCCCTCTCTCCCTCTTTTCCTCCATAGAGGCACCATATATATATATATACACCCTCTGGCCCTTTGGCACCCTGCCCCCCTCCAGCAGTTGGGCCCACGTGGAAATGCCACCATGGCAGTGATACCAGCATGGGGTGGAACTTCCCAGGCTGCCCTTCCCCCACTCCTGATGCCCCACACCTTCCAGCAGCCTGGACCACTGTCAAACCACCTATGACCAGTCCTTAATTCCATGCCCCCTCCAATCTACATGGTAGTAACACCAGCACAGGGTGGGACTTCCCACCACCCTGGTTATTACAAAAGTAAAGAAAGAATTAAGGAGAACACATAAGAATATAAAACCGACCTTTTAAATTCTATAGATATTCACAGAAAATGCTTACTTTGATGCCTTGATTATCTGCAGGAGATCACTAGGGACAGAGGCCTGATGATGATTAACACCTACACTTAGAACAAAACACAAAGCCTCAGTGGGCTGCAGATTTCCATATCCACTAGCACAGTACTGTAGGTAGAAAGGGCTTGCCTGCCTCAGATTTTCCTTTGCTTTTTCCCCAGCCCTCTTCTGCTGTTTCTTGCTGGGTAATGAACCACAATTTTATAGGTTGGCTGATCTGGGGTGGGGTTCTCACTAGGGTGTCTCATGTTCTTGCCCTCATGTGACAGCTGGGGTTCCAGTACATGATCTGCCCCTGTGCATTGAGTGTGCACATTCCGGTAGCTCAGCTCAGAAGTCAAAGCTTCCAGAAGACCAAGCAGCATGTTGCAAAATGTCTTTTGATCTGGCTCTGTGAAGGAGGATTGTGTGTACTCTTTGCATTTGTGTGGGACCACACAGGTGATGTGGGCAGGCAGACCTAGTGGTGGGATGTACAATATGTACCATCTTTGGAGACAAGCCACAGCCCCTGCCCTCTCAGCAATTCTAAGAACCAGAAGAAGCTAGTGAGAAAGAGAAGCAAAGGGTGAAGATGCTGCCATGTGCAGCAGATAATGAACCCAGGATGCTTGGAGGTGCCACCCTGGTACCTTAGAGGACTCTTTTCCTGCCATGTGAAGCATGGAAGATGTGAAAGATGACAGCATTTTTAGCTCTCTGCCCTCTGCATTGACCTTTTCAGAACACACACAAAAAGAAGTCAAACCGCTCTGGAAAGCACTATCAAGGTTCATCAAAAGACTAAACCTAGAGCTATCCTATGGACCAGAATTCTACTCCTAAGCATTTATCCAACAAAGCACAAACAAGTCCACAGTAAAGCTACCAGCACAACCATGTTCATTGAAGTTTATTGACCATAGCCAAGATATGGTATCAGCCTAGATGCCCCTCGGTGGACAAAAGGATCAAAAAACTGTAGCATATATACTCAATGTAATTCTACTCACCCATAAGGAAGAATGATAGTGTACCATTTGTAAGGAAATGGACAGACTTGAAAATATTAAGTGAAGAAAGCCAGATCCAGAGTAACATAGGTTGCATATTTTCTCTCATTTGTGGTAGCTAAAGTGTGCCTGCAAATCTACAAGTAAACACACTGCATGGTTAAAACAACAACAAAAAAAGCCACTAGGACATGATAAATTATACAGGTCTCTAGATATTCAGACACAGTGAGACACAGAGAGAAGAATGCTCTTAGAAAAGTAACTCAGGAGTGCAATACCTATGTGCATCTAAATACGGTAGATAAAAATGAATTCCAGGAAATGAAAACAGAGGGTTTTTTTTTCTTTTTTGGTATTTCCTTTTCCTTTTGTCTTGTTTGTTCATTTACCTGTCTTTGGGAAAGCAAAGAAGGCTAAGTGGGTGCACAGAAATGAAGAGACAAAGGGTGAACCAGTACAACAGTCATACTCAATAGACACTATGTTGAAAATGAACTATACAACTTGTGAGTGGAATGGGAGGGAAAGCCATGGGCAGCAAAAGAAGAGGTGACATTGTTCATAACGAAATGTATACTTTATCTAACTTAAATAACTGCGATCCCTCTCTGCATCACCTTTATAATAACAATTTTAAAATGCATAAAAGGAAAAAACTTAACTTTTTAATGTTTCTTTTAATGTTAAGTGTTGGCAAGCAGAAAAAAAAAAACAACTACATGTAACAACCCTAGGCTGAAATAAAAACTCATCCTGAGCTTTGGTGTGCTATTCCTATTCTTTATGGGCAGCTGTCTCCTCCTGCTCAGGGCAGAGAAGAGAATATTCTATCCTACAAAAAATAGGATTGATGTTGCTTTTAACAGCACTGTCTTTCTTTCCTCTTTGCATCAAGGATACAGAGCACATTTAAATACATCCCAATGTAAGCTGAGTGCCTCAAATCCTTCTCCTTGGTCTTGGGTGAGTTTTCATTGTAGCTGCTGTTTCATGAGAATGAATGGCAATGGAGTTGAGTTTTGAGACTTGTAAGGGATCCCTGGAGATTCCTCTGCTCTAAGACCTAGGAAGGCCATAATTAGCAAGCAGAGCAAGAATGAAGAGGTGGGGAAGAGGGTGGATGTCTCACTTTAAACTATTGGGTTTCACCCTTTTATGCCTTCGTCTGTGTTGCTGCTGAAACCTGGAACACCCTTTCCCCCCACTCCGCTTGGCAGAGTCCTACTCACCCCCCAGATGCAACCCAGCTGGTGGCTTCTGAGGAAATCCACCCACTCGGACCGGATGGGGTGCCTCTGTTGTCCTCTGATCCCACGAGTCCTGTGCCTGTAACCCTATCTCTGCTTGGTGCATTGTGGCTCCCTAGGACCCAGGGCCAGCCCTTGGCACATCAGCCAAGCAAAGTGCAAAATGCAGAGGCCTAGGAAGAACTTGTCAACTGGAACCCAAAATACACAGTAAGGCAAATAAGACCCTTCGGTGATGTATTCTGGCAATGATGGCCGGTGGCTTGTTCTTCTCCCTGACCAAAACAGAAAATAAACACTTCTCCAAAGCCCAGGACAGGTTCTGGTTGTACTGCCCTGAGAAAACATATTGTCACTCATATTTCCTGCAGACAAGAGTGAAGTCCCTCTTGTCTCCTCTCAGAGCAGCCACAACCTCACTGGTTGGTTCAGTACCCCTGTCCTCTTGCAAGACCTTATTGAGTTCCCTGAGCCCCAGAGCCTTCCGTTCCCTTCCAAAATCCCTCTGGGAAATGCTGTTCCTGAAGCCTGGCCACAGCCCTGATGTGTGACCTACGTAAGCAGAGAGCATGGATAACACAGCACTGCTGTCAGATCTACTTATTTTGTTGAGCTGTTGGATTTAAGATACATATTAACTATGGGAAAAATGATGTATGTTTGAGCATTTAAGAACAAGGCTTGGAAAGTGTATGAGAGGAGATTTTTTTTGGGGGGGAGGGGTGACCTGGGGCTTGAACTTAGCACCTGGGTGCTACTCCTGACCTTCTTTCACTCAAGGCTAGAGCTCTACTACTGCTGGCTTTTTCTGAGTAGTTTATGGAGATAAGAGTCTCACAGACATTTCTTCCTGGGCTGTCTTTGAACCATGATCCCCAGATCTCAGCCTCTTGAGTAGCTAGGATTACAGGTGTGAGCTACCAGCACTGGCTGACATGTTCTTCACAGGATCAGGTTAATTGGTCTGGGAGTGTCTCAGGAGCGCAGTTGTCCGTGGCCTGGAAAATAGAAGAGGTTGAGATGGCTGTAGTAAGATAATCTCCAGCAGATTTATGAGAAACCCTTCTCTCTAGCCCATGTTGCTGCCCACATTGCTAGTGTTGACTCTGGTTGTATTCCTCATTATGAAATCATCTGCACTCCCAATTCCAGTGGTAGTCATGGATAACACTGCATGGCCCTGGCAATGCCAGATGATGTTCTCACTGCTACTTTCAGGCTCGAGGAGGACATATTTCTTGCTCTCTTATCCTTTGTATGAATGAACACAGCAGACTCCGGGAATTTACTCAGTGTTTTGTCACTAATAAGCCACACAGGGTCCCTCTGCATGAAGTTAGAGATAAGCTTCTCAGTGTTTCCTGCAGCTCCATGGACATGCTGCCTTCCTCCTATCAGCTGCGTTCACCAAGGATGAAGCTCAGTTTGGAGAGAAGCCTTGGTAGTAATAGATAATAATTATATAGTAGGGTGCCCTATTTCTCTCCATTTTTTGATCATGGGATACTCATTGAGGATGGGGCTGTCAAGCTGGCTCCCCAAACAAGCATGTCTTCAACTCTGTCTCCAAAGCATAGCCAACGTAGCATTTGGAAAGATGGTTTTATGGTGTTGCTGCTGGGGTTTCTGAAAAGATTCTGCACAGAGGGCTGGTGTAATGTCGGCCCCAGGAGCATGCTGGGGAATCACATATAGAGAAGAGAAGCTCTGGAGCTTTCTCCAAAGCTGCAATTACAGATGTGAGATCTGAGGATTGTGGTTCAAACCCAACCAAAGAAGGAAAGTATTTGAGACTGTGATCTCCCATTAATCACCAAAAAGCCAGAATTGGAGTTGTGGCTCAAGTGGTAGAACACCAGCATTGAGTGAAAGAGCCAAAGTGAGAGCACAAGACCCAGAGTTCAAGCCTCAGTACTGTAGAGCCAGAGTGAAGGACCAGAGTAACTCCACATTGTACTAAGTCCCCATTCTGTACCTGACTGACCTTACTGCAAGCCCTACTCCCCACCCTTCGCTTTCCAGTAAAGACCATAAAAAGCCTTGGGGCAGATAGTTATCAAACAAACAAGTTTTAGAGTTACCAGAAGACACCCCCCCACCCAGGTGTGGTTTCCAGTATCTAAAACTCTGCAGCTGTATCCCCCTTGCTACACCCTTATGGCTTAACCAATCCATTTTAAATGCGTTGGTCCCTTGATCTGACCAATGACCCTTTCCAGATTCCTTCCCGCCACCAAATGGGCCAAACATGCTTTAGAATTATTTTATAATTTTCCCCCGGTGTGTGTTGATTGTTAAAGATGCTATGAGGAATGCAAAGTCCCTGCCTTCCCCAAAGAATGTATAAAACAGCTGGAAGCCCTAGGCTCAGGGCCTCTCAGTGTCACTAGTTTACACGGAGGACCAAGCGAGCCCGAAATAAACGCCCTTTGCTGCTTGCATTGGTCTTGGCCTTTGGTGGTCTCTTGGGGGATCCAAACTCAAGCATTTCAAGTACCACCAGTGAGAGAGAATGAGGGGGTGGGGGGACAGAGAGAGAGGGGGGAGAGAGAGAGAGGGAGGGAGAGAGGGGAGAGGAGAGAACACTTGTTTATGAAGTCAGGAGGTCCGGTTAAGGGTCCATTATTGGACACTGGAACAGAATATTTAAAGTTGGGAGCATACCAAAAAATTGAGATGAACAGATTGTCATAAAACCCAGGAGAAGGACCAAAGAGGTAGCTTGCTTCTCAGAGTTGTTGTGCCAAGTCTCAAGACCACCACCAAGAAGACCACTGAGTCTCAGACATTCTGAAATGCAAAAGCAAGGCAAGGCTTTATTTAAGCGAGCTGCAACTTGGGCCTCGTCCTACACACCGACACAGCGGAGGTTAGGAGGGAGCCCCGAGCTGTGAGTACACAGGGCTTATAAAGGCAAAGAACAAGGTTACACCACATAAACAGAAATTGTTGGGGTTTTTTGCCCCTCCCGGCTCGGACTCTTCCTTCTTTCTTTCCACCCTCCTTTCTCGCCCTCTCCCCTAATCACCCGACCTGCAGGTAAGTTAGAGTGGAACGGGGGTCAGCTCCGACCTGACGTGCACGGGATCTGCCGCAGATATGTGATCGCCTCCTTCCGCTAGAAGTCTGGCAAACATATGCAACGGGGTCAGCTTCTTAGAGCGAACTGACTTTATTAAGAGAAGGACAAGGGGAGATGATTCCGAGTGAGGGGTTTGGCCAGGATGTCGATAGGCTGAAATGTATCACCTGACCCCCAAGGGCTAATGTCACTCGAGCACGCCGGGCTGGCTAGAAGGTTGGGGGGCTGTTTGCCCAACCGGTTCCTCTGGATTCCAATCCAGAGGGGGTAAGGGCCGCATTCCCCAGGACTGGGGGAGGTGCATCAAGCCCCTTCCATCAAGGGGGAAGATGGACCCCAACAATCTGCATCGGAAAAACTGAAGCTCACAGGCATTCTGAAAACAGGTGCCACCCTTTGCCTACGAGCTGCTTGTTTCAAAAGAGCCTCTTTTTTTTTCTTCAGTCCCAGTTACTGCATGGCTTGAAGACCTTTGAATTTTTCCTTAATGCAAGAATTACAATTGGGAATACTTATCCATTCAGCTTTCCAATATATTAGTGAGAAACATTGGCCCATTTTGCCATTTCTTCCTACATACATAGAGTTAATGAGAGTTTACTTCTATCCCCATTAGTTTAGTATATATATATATATATATATATATATATATATATATATATATATATATATATATATGTCCTTTTAAATCCAAATTTCTGACACTTAGCTCTGATTTTTTTTTATTTAATTAAAGAACCATGAGAAATCCTTTAAAGCATTTGGTAATGCCCAAACTTGATGACCCTTTGAATTTAAACTTAAACTTAGTTTTGCATCATACTGCAGTCTTGAACATGTTCGCACTCACACATGCACACACACATACATTTTCAAAAGATCTTAAAGCGCGCAGAATAAGCATCGGCCGTACATTTTAAGACAAAAAACCTTAACAAGTGATTTTAGCATTCTCCAGCCTCATTTTCCCGGGCTTGATAGTTTTACTAAAACATTTTTAGTCTTAGTAAAACATTTTAGCACACCAAATAATTTTCTGCTTAAGAAGGCTGGGTGGGGGTCCCCCTAGAGTTCTTTTTTTGTGGACACCCTCACTGATTGACTGATTGTGGGCTGTCACCTGTACATCTTTCCAGTGAGCTGAAGTCAAGTCCAGGAACATTCCCCATCATCCGTTTGTCAGTCACACACAGTGCAAGAAAGAAACACACAAAAATAATCACAGGCACAAAGACCAGACAACACTGACAGACATACTTAGGGAGCCACGGCTTACAGGTTCGACTGTGTCTCTCCTGCCCCTGTGAGGGGGCAGACCACACAGTATCACTGTGTCTCTCCTGCCCCTGTGAGGGGGAGACCACACAGTCTTGTGGCGCTCTCTCTCCCATTCCTGTGTAGGAGCAGACCAGACAACCCCAAATATAGGGTGGACTGGATGGACACCTGTTAGAAGGGCCTCCCAGTCCAGTCCTTCAGGTTCAGGGTGGTAGTGGGAAGCCTGAGCCCCTTGTGGAGGGCTTGAGGTGTCCCCCAAGTCCTCCAGGACTACCTATATGAGCGTGTCCACTCCGGCTGGTCCTTCACTACCTACAGGTTCAGATTCAGGTGGCTGTTCAAAACAGAAAACAAAACTACAAATCACACAGACACAGAAACACAGAATAAACAGCGCTATTTTCTTACCTTCGGAGTCTGGGGTCTCGGGGGTCTCTGGGGCCATCCCGGATGAAACCCCAAATGTTTTGCCAAGCCGCAAAACCACCACCAAGAAGACCACCGAGACTCAGACATCCCGAAATGCAAAAGCAAGGCAAGGCTTTAAGCAAGCTGCAATTCGGGCCTCGTCCTACCCACTGACACAGCGGAGGTTAGGAGGGAGCCTCGAGCTGTGATAACACAGGGCTTATAAAGGCAAAGAACAAGGTTACAATAATCAGGTGTTCAAGCAAGCAAGATTAGGACACAGGTACAAATCTGATTGGCTCAGGGTTCAATTCTAAAGTGGGGTTCACGTGGTAAAATGGGGTTCACCTGGTAAAATGGGGCCTGACTTCAAAGTCTGGCACTTCAATAGACAATGAGAGTCTTAGCTCTCTGTAACAACCAGAAATATAGAAGTGTATCTGTGGCTCAAAGTGGTAGAGCACAAGCTTGAAAACTAAAGGCTGAAGGACAGTGCCCAGGCCCTGGGTTCAAACCCCACAATGGATAAAATAAAACAAAACAAAACAAAGCATACAAACAAAAACTCAAGGACAGCATCAAGCCCTAGGATCAGCATTGTAAAGAAATCTCTTCTCAACATTCCTACAATTAAGTTAAATAATTCCTACAATTAAGTTAAATAATTTTCTCAAAGTTCTACTGCCAGAATTCATCTGGATGAGGGTGGTAGTGGCTCACGCCTGCCATCCCAGCTACTCGGGAGGCTGAGATCTGAGGATTCACATTTGAAGCCAGCTAGGGCAGGAGAATCCATGAGATTTTACTCGCCAATGAGCCACCAAAAACTTGGAAGGAGGGCTGAGGCTCAATTCGCAGAGCAGGAGGCTTGAGGACAAAACACTCAAGGAGAGTTCAGACCCTCAGTTCAAGCCCCAGGACCAAAAACCAAACAAACTGTGAAACCTATCAAGACCCAACAAGAGCACCTGTAGCTCTGTAGATGGCCAGCAGAGGCCGGGAGAGCACCGTGGATGGTGGAACGACCAGGAGGCCTGCAGCAGCTCTTCTTCCCACATTGTGAAACAGCCGGCTAGAGCTCCATGTCCACTGAGGCCCATCTGGGCTGGCTGTCTCCAAAAGTCCCCTGCTCAAACCAAACCTGGTAGTCTGTGCTCATCAGCTGCCATGCCAATCCAGTGAGCCTTTGGAATAGAAATCTCCCCCAAGCTCATTCATTTCAGCAAATTCCTCCAGGTTTTCTCTTAAATCTTGGTGATTTGCAAGGTTGGCAAAAATAAAATGCTACTGGAGAATCTGGAACCAACCCAGATGCTCCTCAGTAGATGAATGGATCAGGAAAATGTTGTACATATACACAATGGAATTTTATGCCTTTATCAGAAAGAATGACATTGCCCCATTTGTAAGGAAATGGAAGGACTTGGAAAAAATTATACTAAGTGATGTGAGTCAGACCCAAAGAAACATGGACTCTATGGTCTCCCTTATTGGGAATAATTAGTACAGGTTTAGGCAATTCATAACAGAGCATCACAAGGCCCAATAGCTATACCCTTATGAACACATAAGATGATGCTAAGAGAAATGAACTCCATGTTGTGGAAACAATTGTTATATCACAGTTTTAACTACTTTCAACGTCCTATGTTTATCTGTAGCTTCTATTATTGATGATGTTCTTGTATCACCTTCCTGTGGTTGTACCTACACTATTGCTGTAATCTTATCTGAGTATATTGGAAACAGTGTTTATGGGTATTGGAAGTAGGAAATTCAAAGGGAATACCAAATTTGAGAGACACAGGGTAAAAAAAGAGAAACAACTACAAAAGCAATACTTGGAAAAATGTTTGGTGTAAATGAACTGAACACCTTCGGGTGGGGGGAAGGGAAAGGGGGGAGGGAGGGGGGTATGAGGGACAAGGTAACAAACAGTACAAGAAATGTATCCAATGCCTAACGTATGAAACTGTAACCTCTATGTACATCGGTTTTATAATAAAAAATTTTAAAAAAAAGAACATGGTTAGTTGGAGAAACATTCATAGAAGCTTTACTTAAACTTTTAGTTGATTTTCTAAGGAGAATGTATATTTAAACAAACAAGAAAGAAAGAAGATACAATAAAAGATGTTAATTCAAAAAAATGCTACTGGAAAATATATGGCCCATATTTACTTTGCTCGCTTTAGGATCTTTTGAGCGAATGTATGTGAGTGTGTGTGTGTGTGTGAGTGTGAACAAATTCAAGATTAAAATTGTCATTCGGATGTAAAAATTGTTGAATTTCCGGACAAACTCCAAACGGTCATCAGGTTTCAGAGCTACCAAATATTTTAAAGGATTTGTGCTTTGCTTTATAGAGGAAATGTAGCTTAATCGAAAAACATCTTTAGGGGCTGGGGATATGGCCTAGTGGCAAGAGAGCTTGCCTCATATACATGAGGCCCTGGGTTCGATTCCCCAGGACCACAAATACAGAAAACGGCCAGAAGTGTCGCTGTGACTCAAGTGGCAGAGTGCTAGCCTTGAGCAAAAAGGAAGCCAGGGACAGTGCTCAGGCCCTGAGTCCAAGGCCCAGGACTGGCCAAAAAAAAAAAAAAGAAAAAAGAAAAGAAAAGAAAAGAAAAACGTCTTTAATGTGCAGTTGCAAAATATTGGTATCTTAATGTGTTAGGCTGTTTGCACTGTCATCAAGTTATCTGGCTTAGCACAAGGCATTGGGAATTTCAAATTTATTCCCCAGCCCTGTTTATTAATTTGAGGCTAAATGTCAGAAATTTCAATATTAATTTGTATCATTGTTAAAGAACTGCTTCGGGCTTCTCAGTCAGAGATCAAGAAGAAAGGACAGGAAAACTTAGGATGTGCTTTTGTGCCTATCTTTGGGGTTGAGGGGTGAACTGGCAAATGTGCAGCTTAGCTGGTCCATGCATGGTGAGGCAGGCCCCAGGGGCAAGTGCACACATCATAGAAAAAGACTAAGCTTTCACAAAGGCAGATGATGGAGCCCGAAGGACTCAGATGTGTATATACCCATCTTTAGGACAGGCCTATCTGTATGTTCCTTGCTGCTGGACACTGGAAACCTGACGGTAAAATAGGCATTCTGTAGGACAGGCCTATCTGTCTGTTCCTTGCTGCTGGAGACTGGAAACCTAATAGTAAAATCGGCAATGTGATGATTTGTTTGATATTTCCAAAACTCCTCACTGGGATGTATTTCAAATTGGAAAAGCCTTAAAACATGGCTTAGAAAGTTTATCTGTATGATGTCATTTAATTTCTATGCTATTTTGAAATTTGCATGTAATTTTTTTAAGTAAAATTATTAAGTCTGGAAATTTGGTTTCTAATTCTAGTGCTTACATGACTCTTCCATGATTCTTGATAATTATTGATAGGAGTTCTTAGAAGGGAAATATGATCATATGTGATTATAATACACGATAATACATTTGAAATGCAATTTTAGTTTGGCTTGAATTTGAAAGTATTTCCTACGAAGTGATTATTCTTTTTTTCTCACTGCATGCCTTTAGTTAAGTTCTTACCTTCTTCTTAAACACAAAGATAGTAATATCCACTCAGTAGTGTTACTGTGAGGATTAAACAATATATAATATGTAAATCCCTTACCATAGTGTCTGATACTTGAGAAATATTAGCTTCTTTCCTTTGTTCCTCCTTTATTGAATGGACTGCTTGATGTGGTCATTCTTTTCGAAACTGAAGTCTACAGAGTAATTCCATAGACTTTATTTTCAGATGACTTGATATAATTTCCATATATGACCCACAAGGATCATAGATTCTTTCAGATAGGACACATCTCACTGCAGATGCTACTGCTGGGTAACAGTCTAAAAACTCCTGAACTTATTAAAAGAAAGAAACTACCAACACTCGTGTTGCTTCCCAGCTTACATGGGTTTTCTGTGGATACTTACATGACAGTGTGTTCTAGGCCAGAGTCATCACAAAATAGTAAAGAAACCACTCCCCTCTGACAACTTCAATCTCAAATGAAGATGAAACTTGTGTAGAGAATAGATTTAACATACAGTCCCTTAGTTAGAATAAACTTGGTTCTTCCTACATGTACCCTTTCTTCCCCAACCATTTTGTTACAAACTGTTTTTACTTTATTTATTTATTTAGTTTTTTTATTAATTAAATTTTGTTGACAAGGTGTTGTGCAAAAGGTGTACAGTTACATAACAAGGCAGTGAATACATTTCTTGTGATATATTACACCCTCATTTTTCTTTTCCTTCCCTAGATCAGGTAGGCATATATATAATACCCAGTGTACCGAAATCATATACAGTAACCACGTGGCATAGGCCAAATGAAATGCACCTAGAACTTTAAATGTAATGTCAACAACAGAATCCTCCTGGGTTCTTCTCTTGGAGTTGTTTTTGCCTATCCTCGTCTTATATGATCATATGTACATACCTGTTGAGCCTTTGTGATCCACTGATAGGTCTATTCTAAACCTTTCTATGTGTAGTAGTTGTTTGGTTTTAGATACATAATGTAAGGCCGATGATGGGAACCTATGGAAATACAATTTGAAAAGAAGTTTTTTGTTTCGCAGACCTGGTCTCCACTGTCTTCCCCCTCCTCCCCATACACACACTCTAGCAGTCATATATCAAGGAGACCATGCCCCTTTGTTCTCTGTGTTCTAGGCTTGTCTTGCTCAACATTATTTGTTCAAGTTCTGACCATTTCCCTGCAAATAGCAATATCTTATCATTTCTATTTACTATGTAGTATTCCATTATGTATAGGTACCACATGTTTTGTATCTATCCATCTATAGTGGGGCATCTGGGTTGTTTCCATATTTTGGCTATTGTGAATTGTGCAGCGATAAACATGGATGTGCAGATGTCTTTTTGATATAATGAGACCTGTTGTTCAGGATAGATGCCTAGGAGTGATATGGCTGGGTCATAGGGTATGTCTATGCTGAGCTTTTTAAGGAAACTCCATACTGTTCTTCAAAGTGGTTGTACTAATTTGCCTTCCCACCAACAGTGGAGAAGGGTTCCTCTTTCCCCACATGCCCTCCAGCATTTGTTGTTGGCTGAGTTCAGAGTATAGGCCATTCTAACTGGAGTGAGGTCGTATCTCAGGGTTGTTTTTATTTGCATTTCCTTTACTGCCAGGGATGTTGAACATTTCCTCATATGTTTCTTTGCCATTTTTATCTGGTCTGCTGTGCAGTCTCTCTTTAGCTCCTTTGCCCATTTAATAATTGGTTTACTGGGTTTGGAGGGGGTTAGTTTATTGTGTACTCTGTAGATGACAGATATTAGGCCTCTGTCTGTTGCTGTGCTGGTGAAAATCCTTTCCCATATGATTGGCTGTCTTTCTAGATTGGTGGCTATGTCTTTAGCTGTGCCAAAACTTTTTATTTTGTCATAGTCCCATTTGTTGAGACTCTCCCCTATCTGTTGTGCCCCTGGGACTATATTCAGGAAGGTTCTTCCTGTGTCTTTAAGTTCTAGCATGTTTTCTACTCTGACCTTCAGTAGTTTCAAGGATTCTGGTCTGATGTTGAGGTCCTTAATCCATTTTGAGTTGATCTTGGTGCATGGTGATAGGCTAGGGTCTAATTTGAGTTTTCTACATATGGCTTCCCAGTTTTCCCAGCAAAAGTTGTTGAAGAGGCTATGTTTTTCCCATTGTATGTCTTTAGCTCCTTTGTGGAATATCAGCTGACTGTAAGAATACAGTTTTATTTCTGGGTCTTATATTCTATTCCATTGGTCTTCAGGCCTATTTTCATACCAATACCAGGCTGTCTTTGTTATGATGGCTCTATAATAGAGCTTGAAGACTGTTATTCTTTTCCCTAGAATTGCTTTGGGTATTCTAAGTCTTTTGCTATTCCATATGAATTTATGCGTTGTTTTCTCTATTTCAGTGAAGAATGTAGCTGGGATCTTGATGGGGATTGCATTGAATTTGTATAGCATTTGGGGAAATATGGCCATTTTCACTATATTGATTCTGCCTACCCATGAGCATAGGAGGTCTTTCCATCTCTTTGTGTGCTCTTTGATTTCCCTTCTTAGATTTTTATAGCTGTCATTCAATAGGTCATTCACGTCTTTAGTTAGGTTAATCCCTAGGTAATGTATTCTTTTTTTAGCTATAGTAAATGGTATTATTTCCATAATTTCCTTTTCTGCTTATACATTGTTGGTGTACGGAAAAGCTGCTGCTTTTTGTGGGTTGATTTTGTATCCTGCTACTTTGCCAAAATGGTTTATTAGGTCTAGGAGTTTGGGGACTGAGTTCTTTGGGTCCTTCCCGTATAAGATCATGTCATCTGCGAATAGGGATAGTTTGATTTTTTTCTCTGCCAAACGTGGAACCCTTTGATATCTTCCTCTTGCCTTAGTGCTATGGCTAGGGATTCCAGCACTATGTTGAATAGAAGCAGTGATAGTGGGCATCCTTGTCTTGTTCCTGAGTTTAGGGGAAATGGTTTCAGTTTCTCCCTATTTAATGTGGTATTAGCAGTTGGTCTGTTGCATATGGCTTTTCTTATTTTAAAGAATGTTCCCTTTATTTCTGGTCTCTCCGGGGCTTTTGACATGTATGGGTGTTGTATTTTGTCAAAGGCTATTTGGGCATCGGCTGAGATGATGATGTGGTTCTTCGTCTTAGCTCTGTTGACGTGGTAAATTACATTTATTGATTTGCGGATGTTGAACCATTCTGCGTCTGTGGGATGAAGCCTACTTGGTCATGATGTACAGTTTTCTTGATCAGTTTCTGTATCCTGTTAGCTAACACTTTGTTGAGGAGCTTCGCAGATGTGTTCTTTAGTGATATTGGTCTTTTCCTAGTTTGTGGATGAGTATAATATTGCCTTCATAGAATGAGTTTCTATTTTGCGGAAGAGTTTGAGGAGTATTGGTATTAGCTCCTCACTGAAGGTTATATAGAATTTGTTGGTGAATCCATCTGGGCCTGAGCTTTTCTTTGTTGGGAGGCTCTTGATTACCTCTTGTATCTCACTGTAAGTTATTGGTTTAACTAGTTAATTTATTTCTTCTTGATTCAGTTTGGGCAGTTTATAATTCTCTAAGAATCGATCCATTTCTGTAAAATTATTATTCTTTAGTAAACGATCTGGAAATAGTTCCTTATGATTGTTTGAATAACCTATATATTTGTTGTAATTTTTCCAGTGGAGTCCCTGATCTTACAGATATGAGTCACTCTCTCTCTTTCTTTTGGCTAGGTCTTGCAACGGATCTGTCAATTCTATTTATTTTCTCAAGAACCAGCTGTTAGTTTTTTTATTTGTTGGTCTTTCTATTCTCAATCAGATGATTTCTTCTTTAATCTTTATGATCTCTCTCCTCCTAGTCATTTTAGATTCAATTTTTTTCTTGTTTCTCCAGTCATTTTAGCTGCATGATGAAGTTCTTGATCTGTTGTGATTCCATTCTTTTAATGTGTATGCTGAGGGCAATGATCTTGCCCCTTGGCACAGCCATTGCTGTATCAAATAGGTTTCTTTGTGATGTATTTTCATTGTCATTTTGGCTTATGAATTCGTTAATTTTGTCCTTAATTTTCTCTGTAACCCAAGTGTTAGACAACAGTGAGGGGTTTAGCCTCCAATATTTGTGTAGTTTTTGTGGTATCCTTTGTTATTGAGAGCTACCTTGATTACACTGTGATCAGATAGTTTGTTTATGTGGACTATGACATGATCTATTTTGGAGTATGTTCCATGGGCGCTGATGTGCCAGCTACTATTTGATGGCAAATCACACACTATCTACAGGCAAACATCTCCACTACCAGGTGCTTTCATGCTACACAGGAGCACTCTGGCGACACTGTGGCCTTGCAGAAACATGCCAGATTGTGATTTCACAATCCTGGTCTCTGGACTAGAAACCACAGCAGAGATACCAGGTAGGGGCCCACACCACTGGATAATGTTAGGGGGAAGTTGCTGCTAAGAATACAAAGAGCTCTGTTTCTCAACATTCTTCACAGTACTGCCAGTGGTCAGGGTACAGACCTGGGAGGAGAAAGCAGTTTCTTACACCATGCTTTCTGCCTTCCACCTCAAGCTGGATGAACTGAATTTGCTGTAACGAATCCTGACATTTCTGAGATACTAAGGGTATGATAATAAATGTCCCCCCATCTTATAAGGAAAACTCAGTGGGGTCTGTATCCTATGCTCAACACTCCATAGAACAGAGAAAGTCAGAGAAAAGCCTTTTGCTGATGTCAGATATATCACTGAGTGGAGGTGTATCACGGGTTTGCAGGATATGGGCAGACAAAAATAAATCAGAGACAGACACCTGTTATAAGAATGCCTTTGGAATCCGCCCATCTTGTTCTGTCATGAAACTTGAAAGCCTCAGCCAGTGGAGCAATAGTGCAGTTAATGGGGCATGCCAGTGCTCCAGTCTCTTCCCGTTCTAATTACAATGCTTCATCAAAACTCAGAGGAAAACTGGGCAGGACACCAGCCTTCAGTCTGATCACCCCTACTATAGAGGGAGATACCCCACCTTGTAAAAGGAAAACCCCAAGTACACTGATCCTTCTGCAGAGTTTGAGAAAGACTTCGCACCTTGTATTCTCCCTGGTTGGCATCATGGCTGTGGGGACAGCATTGTGCCTGCTGCACCATCCCAGTGGGACACCTCACTCTAACCTCTATCATACAGCTTTCTGGAAAATGACGTGGACCAGCTCAGCTTCAGCTACAAAGGCTATCTTAGCTGGTAAAGGATAGAACATACAGTGGCACTGGTGCCAACTCCAGGAGTCTTGCTTCTTAACAAGGACATTCTTGCCTGCATTCAGTGGAGCTTCATACAGGGTTTCTGGTGACAGCAAGCCACCTGTGGCCTAAGGGTGACCAACAGAAGACTATGCTCACAGGTTTCTTGCCATCAGTTACAACTCTCTTCTCTGTGTTCCCTAGGCTGGTCAACAAATTGTGATTCCAGTTTTCAGGAAACTGTTCTGATCACCTACATCTCTAGGAGATTCAGCAGTTGACCCATTCCTATGGAGATACCATCGCTTACCAAGGTGGATCACAAACTTGGACAATGCACCTCATCACAAGGGGCTAGCCAGGGAAATCCACTGTCGCCCAGCAGAGCTGCCAGGTAGGGTCCCTCACCTCAGGCTAATGGGAGCAATGAGCTGCGAAGGAAAAGATCCTGAACATCCAGACAGAGCCTGCCTATGATAGCCCATATCAGATGATCACTGAAGTTTGTGCAATGCAGGGACCATGAGGCATGTCCTTCAGAGGGGAGACAGGTGCCCAAAAGACATCCACACACTTTACTCATTCAAGGAAGACCCTGCAGAGCTGTTGTCTGGAGAGAAAAAGGCTTTTGGAGAAGTTGCATTTAAAGTAGGCTTAGGTGTTAAGGAGGTCACTCATAGATTAGAAACAAGCAGAATTTCATGGGAAACAGACAAATTCAAAGAGAAAAGAATCCAAGTACAGGCACCCTCTGCAGTTCAAGGGACGAATTTCCACACAGCAAAACAGAAAGCTCATATCTGCTCCAGGCCCCATTATCAGCCAATTCAATTTCACACATCAACCCATCCCCAGGCCTCTGTTGGGCACAGGCTTTGAGGGAAACTTGGAACTCTCTGTAGTCACGGGCCACACAAGCCCTTCTCACACCTCCCAAATGGAAAAGGTCAAGTAACCAAGTTCACACAAAATAAGAAGCACAAAATAATCTCTGACTTGCTCCTTCAATGATATCTGAACAGGAAAAAAGATATATCTGCATGCAGATAATAGGGGGCACATTAGTGTCACATTTCTTCCAAGAAGGCAGCTCTCCATCATAAGAAAGAAACAGGAAGCTCCTTTGCTCTAGGTCGTATCAGGACAGGTCCCTCCCTCTGAGAAGCAGAGTCAGGTGGGTTTGACAGCAGCTGAGCTATTAGGAATATCACCCTCACTCCATTCTCACTTCCCAATTGTTTCCTTTCCAGAGTCCCATCTCAACACTTCCAGGAAATACTATGGGGGAAAGCTAAGAGTAGTGCAACTGACCATGTTGGGGGTAAGCAGCCAAACTCTTCACCCAGAGGGACATTCTGAGATACACTGCTCATGGCCCCTCAAGTGGACCCAGCAAGCTCAGGACTGAGTCGTCTCTAATGGGTCAGCTCACTAACACCTGCTGCAGTCCCTTCTCTCTTCACTTCACTCAGTCACCAACCAGTTCAATAGCCCTGTGAAACCTCCTAGGAAAGTATCTGAAGGCTGTAGACAAAGAGTGACCCAATAAAATGCCCAATCCTCATCCAAAGAACAGGGAATCATAGGTGACACGTGAAGTTAGGGAGAAAAGCAGGAAACAAGACTGCTTGTCCACTGATACAAAGTACAGAGGGTCTTTTACTGCCAGGAAGGGGTACAAATATATTCAGAAGGGAAACTAAGACAAGGAAGTTGGACAGAGAAAGAGAAGAGGATGGGCACTCAGAAATCTAGAGAGTTGTCATCTCTAAAGATAAAAAAAAAACAGTTCAAGAAGGTAGAGGCTGATAATGGTGAACCACTCGCGGAAAGGCAAGCCTGGCTAGAAAGGGCAGAACAAGGCTGCCTACGGTCTGCCACATGACAACAATCTTACACTTCTGCTCTTCCCCACTGTAAGATGTGATTCTTTTCCATTCTTTCAGTTAGTGTGTCTCTGGAAGACTGAGTGAGCCTCATTTCCTTTCTATTTTATCAAACGGTCCCCATATCTCTTCTGGCACTCAAAACCTCCATCTAAAAATTTAAAAAATCAAAGCAAATATCCTACACATCTTCATAGAATTCTAGAATCTTAGCATTCCACAATACAGAGGTTGAAAACATTAAACTGTTCAGTAAGTTTCAAATGAATAGGCACAATTCTCAGAAAATATCCATGTCTTCCTTTCTCCAAGATTCCATACTGAGTATCTTCACTGTAGATACAAAATTTAACATTGGAAACTTCCCAATAGAGTATCATATAACCCCCATCAATATTCTCACTGGTTTCTGTCACCAGGCAAAATCAAATCACAGCAGGTCACAGAACAAGTGAAATTTCTAACAATTTTACTATTCCTTTATGATCCTCAAGACTGATAAGAACACAGAGGGCATTCTCAATTTCTCCACAATTGAGTGGCTATGCTCACATCTAAAGACTTCCTTCACACAGACCTGTGGCTTTCCCTTCCTGACTTAGAAGTCATTTCAGCTTCTAAGGGGGTGGGAATTTCTCCCTGTAACCTCGACAAAGTCGCTTCTGACAGGAAGACCAAGGATTTGCTATACTGGTATGGTGACCTTTATCTGAGCCACATGCCCTGCAAAACACATCTATGAGGGCACATGTAAAGGGATTTCTAGAGGAGAGCGAGACTAGAAGCCGCTTACATTCAGTAGAAGAACAGTCTAGTTTACACATTAGCCTTCAGGATCATGCCGATTGTACTGGAGACCCGCAGGTCTTCCCTCACATGGGAAGGCACCCATCCATATGGACATGACCTATCCTGTCCTCTTAGTGTTGGAACTGCAAAGCTTCTGGGGGAAAAAGATTCCACATCTATGAATTCTGCATTCCTCACCTTATCTGTCTACCTCCAAGATGCTATGGCCACCAGTGGATTTTCTGAGATTCTGGGAGAACAGACTTAAATCCATCCTAATGGACAACTCCCGGCTCCTTACTTATAAAGTCAACTGTTACTGCTTCTGACATGTTCAACAGCCCAGAGGACAGAGAAATTGAGAGAGGAGCCCCTTGCTTTGCAAACAGACATCATGGTGGAAAACTAATTGAGGGAAACAAACCCTGCCACCTCATAGGACAAGCAGGAGAGCAGCTTTGGAGTCCCTCCTTTTATATTATCCAGTGCATCTAAGACTACCTTGAACAAGGGTGAGATTCTACAGTGATCACAGTGCTATTCAGCTCTTCTTGATTCAGTACCGAATGTTAGAGAAGTCTGGTCCTGTGGGAGGCTTCATCAGCACTCTTTAGGCTGAAGAAGGGCGAGGTCATACCAAGAGCCAGACATCAGTCTTCAGTTTTGGCATCTAGTTATCCCTACTCTAGGGGAAAAGATTCCTTGCTCTTCCTGACCAAAGCTCATCCCAGGAGCACTGGACTCTTTCTGTAGAGTGTGGGCATGGATGGGTACTTGCTAACATCTCCCAAACTCCCGTTATTTCAGCACAGCTATGGAAGGCATCATGCCACTTGTCCCAACACAAGGACAATTCTCTCTGACCACCATCCAAGTTAATATCTTAGATCTTTCTGGAAAATATCCTAAAGCAACTCAGCTCCAAGCACAAGGCACATCTCAGCTGATAAAGAACAGAAAAGAACCGGGGTGACATTGATCCAAGGTCCTGTTTCCTGACATGGAAATTCACACCGCCACACTATGGGTTTCCTTTCAGAGTTACCAGAGATACAAGTCACAAATGAGCGAGAGTTTACCATGCAAGACCATACCCACCTTTGTCCCCACTCACTACTCTTTTACTTCTGGGTTTGCTGGCATTGTTTCACATGCACAATGTCACTGACTCGAATGTATAGAATCCAAACTAGACACCCTGGTTTCCTTTTCAAAGGGTTGTCTTCAGCTACCCTTCCATTGGCCTGAATCATCAGAAGGAAAATGCCATGTTACACAGAAAAGAGCTTCAGTCATACACGTAGCAAAACCTACACGTTTTACACAATTTATGTGCTTTCCACTCAAATATCAGTGTTGCATGTTTTGTCATTTGAAACAACTCTAACCTTACATTTAAGACAGTGTACAAGATATGTCAGTTGCTCATGACATGGGATCTGCTAATAGAACCCTCCCCATCCAAGTACTTCAGGCAATGTCTGATTGCTTCCATTTTGTATATATAAAAATCTCCAACCCCAGGAGAAATAGAAATATATTCAATTTTTCCAACTAAAATACAAATTTGTTAAACATTCCTAATTTATCATGGAGTTCTGGTCTAGGTGGAACCATGGAGCTGAGAGAAAGCTCTGGCTCAATTGCAGAAGTACGTCAGCCATTCCCAGTTCCCAGAGAATTGTTCTCCTCATCTTTGTTACTTTGACAACTACCAACTACACACAGTTTAAAGAAGCATCTGCAAAGTGATTACCACCAGGTAAAATCACAACAAGTCTTGGAGATACACAAGACACAAGGGAGCATGAACCAGCGAAATTTACCGTGGCTCAGCAGATGTCAGGCAGGGTCCAGCACCACAGGCTGTAACCATAAGCACAGTTGTGAAGGAAAAACACTGCATTTGAAGCCCATGTCCCGAGGAAGCTCTGTCCCTACCCTCGTGGCTTGTGCCAGAACACAGCCTTGAGGGTCAGTGAGCCTCAAGCTCACTAACCATGTGTCCTTCAGAATCGTTCCAGGAATACTGTGCTGGTGTGCACTCACCCACTCACTCTTCATCAAGGATGGCCCCACCAGTGCTACAGACACACTTGGACTAAAAGGTGGGCTTTTAGTTTTGAACAAGCGATATCCTTTAGGAGAAACACAAACACAAAGAAGAAGAGGACAAAGCCCCTCTCGAGTTCAGACTTTGCGCTTCCACACAGCAGCATCCGTGATTTGTTCCTCCCTAATACTTCTTTTCCAGTTCCTTCTTAAACCTAAGTATTCTAAGCTTCAAGCCAAGGCTCTGAGAGGCCATCACTAGTTCATCTTCACTGTTCCCAGTTCCTTCTCCAGGACAGAAGACTTGAAAGTTTTAAGGGACTATTCTGTTTTCAAGTGGTTTCATTCTCCCTGTTTGGACCTATGAACCCTACTCGTACTTCTCATTGGGACTATTTCCAGGCAACAAATTCACCAGTCCCATGCAGAATAAAGGAAAAAGATAGAGGTCAAATATTATCAACTCTATCTATCAACACCGGAGTAGAAACTGTAGTTATGAACTAAAATGATTGGTATACACAAGAAAAATTGTATTTGTGGAAATAACTCACCTCCACATAAGAATGATTACTGTAAATACAGGCTTTTCTCTGTAGAATTCCACTGTCACTAACCACCCAAGTCACCTCCAACATCACAGGGCAAATAAATTATAGACAAGCAAAGATGGCATCCAACCTTCCACTCAGACATCACACTTACCTGATTTTGTTGGGAAGGCTCAACAAATGCCGCTCTTCTATTTCCACATGGCAACGCTCTGCATCCATGGGAATGAGTCTCCTTCCCCATTCTTTCTTGAGCATAGAGACATCATATGATCACATCAATAATGTGATCCTATAGAATAGGGAAGGAGCAGTCATCATGTGTCCATTTCAACGGATGAATTCTAAGAACAGGATGAATGCTATCTAGGAAAATTAAATTCCTTTCACAGTATACTGGTGGCTATTGTAATGCTGTCATGGTAAAGGTACCTGCAGTCATAGTTGTCATGAATTGTACATAATGAGAATATTACCCACTTCACACTGTGAGCAGGGTTAAAGTTCCAAGAAAGTATTTCTACAACTATCCCCAAGGTCCCAGATCCTATATAGCCCTGCACTTTCAGTCCTCCCCTAGCTAGTTGGAAATCACAGATGTATGCCAAGAAATAGAGAGTTGAAACTCCAAGGTCTCATCCATGATGCCTGGAATCATCCCAAAACAAGTTTTCCCCATCGCTTCTGGCACATTATTCTTCTAAGCAGTGAATGTCTAGATGCTCCGTGACTGGCTTACTTCCCTTAACAGAAGCATCTCGAGTTCTATCAATTTTTCCTCAAATGACATATCTACGTTCTCTCTTTTTTTTTAAGAAGGATTAAATGCCTTTATTGCCAAACTCAGTTAAGCCCCTTGGTGGTGAGTGGTACTAGGGTGTGAACTCAGCATCTTGTGTTTCCTAGGCAGGCACTGCACCACTTGAGCCATAGCCCTTAACCCAACTCATTTATCTTAATTCTTGGCGGTTCTGGGGTTTGAACTCAAGGCCTTATACTAACTAGGCAGGTGCTTGACTGCCTAGTTTCTTCTTCTTGCAGAATAGATTTGTGATGGTGAGGCAAGACTGTCTTAAGTCATGGATGTCTCTCATGGACTTGTCTCTTCCATGTGTACCTGCTGTAGTTTTGCTTTTCTTCCATGTTATAATGTAGTACAAGGCCCTCACCAGATCCAATCAATAGATTCTTGACTTCTGATGTACACAATAGTCCACAAAAATACACTTTGATTGTTATAAAACATTCAATATTCTATTTTAGGTACAAAAAAAAAGACTAAGACAAGAAGAGAGGGAAAATTGCCTTTGAAGGTAATTGGAGTACATATGAAATAACATATTGTTATTTAAAATGCAACTTACATTGTTTCTAGGTTGCTTATAGACTATACTATTGACTGTATTATTTCAAAGTGTAACACATTATTTTTACATATACTTTATATATTACTTTTACTAGTAGCATATTAATTTATTACTTTATATAATAGGATTGTATTATTACAAAGTGTAGGGCAATCATTTAATATAATAAATATGCTGAGAGGAAAGAATGCAGAAACATATAAAGTACTTAAAAAAACAGTGGACGCAAAACAGTGGGGGAAGAAAGAAACATTAAATGAAGACAAGGAACTCTAGCATAGTAATTGCAACTGTCATACACAGTAATCCAAAAATGTCAGCAAATACTATAAAAATAAGTTTTCTGAATTCACCATATTTCTAAATAAGCTGAAATAAACACTAGAAAACAATTTTCAACCCACAAGAAATAAGGTCAAGGCCACACTGCTCAGTCATGGTAGCTTAACTTTGTGGTTCTCCTGACATTGCTTGGAAAACTCTCAGATTGGATTCTTTTTTTTCTCATCAGTTATGCTCTTATTTATTTTTTATTTATGTATATATATTTGTTTCTAATAGTCAAAGTGATCCACAGATAGGTTACAATTTCTTACTTTAGGCATTGGATACATGTCTTGTACTTTTTGTTACCTCCTTCCTCATTCTCCCCTCCCCGTGTCATTCTCCCCCATGAGTTGTTCAGTTGGTTTACACCAAACAGTTTTGCAAGTATTGCTTTTGTAGTTGTTTGTCTGTTTATCTTGTGTCTCTCGATTTTGGTATTCCCTTTCAGTTTCCTAGTTCTAATACCAGTATATACAGTTTCCAATGTACTCAAATAAGATACAGTGATAGTGCAGGTACAACCACGGGAGGCGGATACAAGAGGATCATCAACAATAGAAGCAATGGTTTCACATGACATGTTGAAAGTAATTGCAACAGTGATATATCACTCGTTTCCATAACATGGAGTTCATTTCAGTTAGCATTATCTTATAGCTACGTTCTTTTTAATGGCTGCATAGTACTCTATTGAATTTCTTAACTTGTTATTAAGCAGTAAAGAGTTGAAGGAATTACAGTATTTATATTAGATATACTCAAGACAAGTGAGATAAAATGAAGCAGAAAGTATTAAATATTCTCTGGCCTACTTTTTGTGATAGAATGCATGAGAGTTAAAGTATACCTCATCCCTGAATGCAGGGAATTAATGAACCTCAATGTTTTACTTTTTATTTGTTTTTGGCCAGTCCTGGGGCTTGGATTCAGGGCCTGAGCACTGTCCCTGGCTTCTTCTTGCTTAAGGCTAGCACTCTGCCACTTGAGCCACAGCGCCACTTATGGCCATTTTCTGTATATGTGGTGCTGGGGAATCGAACCCAGGGCCTCATGTATACGAGGCAAGCACTCTTGCCATAGGCCATATCCCCAGCCTCGAACCTCAATGTTTTGACCCCTCTATTCAATTCCTGTGGTGACAATGAGAAGTAGAGACCTATTTAAGTACAGATGAGTCACCAGAGTATATTTTTTAAAAAATCCACCTCCCAGTAATGAGAGGGAAAGAATATCACAGAGATACCCAACAGGGAAATCCCTGCTGATGTGGATAGTGCATCTGCTTCTACTGGAATGTACTTAGAGTTATGAGGCTGTCTCAGTCATCTCTCTTGCATTTTCATGACTAGCCTCATCACAACCAGACAGGGATACCATGTATAGGGAAATGCCTGGGAAACAAAGAGCCATATTCAGAGGCTCATAGGATGTTACCCTTATCACTTCCCTTCTGTGGTTCACGAAATAGACCGCAACAGTAATCAAACTCACCTAACAGTAATGCATATATAATGCAGAGCCTACTTGCATTGATACACTATAGGCTTCAAGTCGTCTAGAATCTATCTATAAAAACAACCTAACATGGCAGTGTTCATTGCACAAAGACTTTATGCACTGGTATATAATAATCTTCCCAATCATATGGGAGACCAGAAATGTCATCCACATGGGACTTGAGATTGAGCAAAGCACATCTGGCTCCCAACAGGGACAGCATGCCTGCTAGACTGCACAGGAGGGGCTGGCAAATTCAGCCACCCAGGTGCATATATTAGTAGAGGCAGCAAACTGGAGAAAGCCCACAAAACCTAGGCCATCACCCAAAGTAGTTCCCGTGAAGCTCAGACCCACACAAGAGTGCAGAAGGAAAGAACATGGACCCAGATCTTGATAAGAAATAAAGGTTTCCAGCTGATACAATCTCTCTCATAAGGTATGTCTTAGAAGCAAGTGTGGATCATCAGCACACACCCACACAAGAGCCAAGAATCAAATGTAGCAGTAAACAGAGTCTTTCTATCTCCCTAGGCGCTTCTGTTAACTCCAACTTTTCCTAGGTGTCATGGGCTATGCACCAGTGATGACAGAAAACACATGTAGCTTCCAACCTCCCTGCCCACACTCTGAAACACTTCTGTGAAAGGTAATGAACATTTTTGTTGGTCCTATTCACTGAGTCCACAGTAGACAGACACTCATACTTCCCTCTAGATGCCCCAGCTCAAGCTAGCCCTTCTCAGGTATCTGAGGGATACTGACTCACAAGTCTGCACACATGCACTACCAAGCATATTACATGTAATCAGTTCACAGGACGGGAGGACCAAAAGCATAAATCTGAAACTACAGCTACAGGAAAAATTCCAAGTCATGTCACAACAGCCTCCAAACCATTCTTCCATAGCAGATGGGTACCCCCCATCTGAATAGAAAGGCTGACCTTCTGTGAGGAATTCATCTCATCCCTTGGTTGCTGTTTTTCCTGCTTTGTGGAGATGATGCTCAGAAATCTCTTGACCTTTCTGCAATAGATATCAATGCTGTATATCCACTCAGCAAATAATGCATACAATGCCTATGTGATCAGATTCTTTATGTAGAATCAACTTCCAGAGGAACTAGCAGTAGAAAGAGAGGAGTGAGCAGAAGTAAACTCATGCAGAACATATCTGCATTACTGGATGGTCAATTTCAAAGTTGAAGGTCTACGAAGCACCTGAAAATGTTACACTGACCCAGCAGATGGTGCTGACAGCACCTGTATCACTTTACATGGCGTCAGTGTAACTCACAATGAGGACTGGTGGCAGAACTGTGTAGAAAAATTGAGAGAACCAGTAGACACCTTAGTGTTTTGGAACATATCTATATAGACCTAATAATGTGACCTCTCCCAAGGAAAATTTCCATGCTGAAAGGACCCGACTGCTTTTCTGTATTGACTCTTGACACAGCACTCTGGATTACCCCTCAGGATGCAGTTCAACCCCTGTGATGGCTGCTAAGCTAAGAACCTCAGAAGTGATTGGAGGCTGTATGTTTAGAGCTGATCAACATCTCTCTGCATCATGGAAGATTAAAGATAACCCTGGAGAAGGGAACCTCCCCACACCCAGAGAATACATATTTATCAATACATAGCCTGAACAGTTTATCTCCTGTGGCTTTGTTCATTTTAAACATGAAAAATATTCTTCAACAACTAGTCCATGTACAGAAGACTTGAATGCTATAAAAATCAGCTTTCTAACCCCAAGAATAACACTGCTCCCCACCTTCTCACATCAAGCAATGGAGCCCACCAGGTGACCTTTGCCAACGGAGCACTCAAATTTCTCTACAAGTCTCCAGATAGGGGCCTGGCCTGCTCAGAGCCAACATTGTTCCTGAGCAAAATGAGTCCTGAGATGTCAGCCTGGGGGCTGTCTCTCTGGGGGCACCAAGGCATCACCTGTGGAAATTCCAAAGCAATTGAAAGCAACCTACCTGCATTCAGACTGAAATGGCCACTTGAGGGACTCACATCCACATGCTCTGAGTGCCAGAAAAACTCAAACAACTGTCTATACAGCAATGATACCAAGATGCCATGACCTTCATTAAAGACAAAAGTCAAACATCTCTAGATAAAACACATCTCCCCAAATATATCTTGGGCAGAAAATTTTCATAGAAAGAAGAATGCAGTCTCCAGACTTTATAAGATAACATCTGGGGAGAACTAAACATATGGAAGAGAAAAGAAGAAGCGAAGCTGTTTGTTATGTCCTTCACCTCACCTTGGTAAGTGTCTAAGATGCTGCTCTTTGCCATCAACTTTCTTAAGCAACTACCAGAGGAAATGCCTAGTCCTCCTGGGAGGAGCAGCTACTATGTCAAGCATGCTGTGTTCAGTATGATATTGGTGATGATATTGGAGAAACCAGACGTGGAGGGCCCGGAAATGGAGGACCGTGGCGCAGAAGTGGAGGACCCTGAAGCAGAAGTGGAGGGCAGGACTTCCTGCCTGGCACCAGAAACGAGGCCCGGGAGGCCTGATAGGACCCGAGAGGGGATGCCACGGCCGCTGCGTGTTCTCCAGGCCCAGCCACAGTGAAGCGGGACTTCCTGCTCCATTCGCCTGGAGGCGGGACTTCCTGTCGGGTACCAGAAGTGCCCATGAACAGTGACATAGCACTTGCTGAGCTCTCCCAGGGCCTCGCCTTCCATGAGGCGGGACTTCCGCACCGGAAGTGGGTCGAAAGGGCCACGAATCGCTTCCCGGTCCCTCCCGTGGGGCCTCCCTCCCCACCGCCCGCCACGGGCCGGGACTTCTGGCGGGGGTGGGACTTCCGGCCGGGTACCAGAAGTGTGCATTGGAGGCCTGGTCGTGGGTGTCACACATTGTTCCCTGCAGGGTTTAAACTCTGTGATGCAGGACTTCTGGTCGGCAAGGATGGCGCTGCTGCCAGTGCTGGATTGGCTGCTGTGCGGGCGGCGCATGGTGCTGTCAAGCGGCTCCCCGCGGTGCCAGGAGATCCTGGGTGGCGTGGTAAATTGAGGCACACGGGGGCGGGGGGCGGGGCCGGGTGGGAAACTGAGTCATGGGGGGGAAACTGAGTCACGGGTGGTCGATTGGGTAAACCGAGGCACGCAGTTCTCCAGAACAGGGCCACTTCCGGTTTTCCATGGCCACTTCTGGGCGCCCTGGGGGAGGGGGCAAGTTACGCATCCATCCATCCCCCCACCCCACCCTCCCCATCCCCTCTCCCCTGACCCTTCCCATGACCCTTAACATGACTCCAAACATGACCCCTCCCATGTCAGCTCCCATGACCCCTACCGTGCCCCTCCCATGACCCCCTCCCTCACTTCCCACAGGATCTCCAGGCTCCGGACCTGGTCATCAGCGCCGACACCGTTGTGGTGCGGGAGAGACGACCACCCCCCGCCACTGTCTGTCCGTCCGTCTGAGGGCTTAGTACCCCCAGCTCTGCCCATCCACCCATGGCGTACTGGTGCTTAGTACCCCCAGCTCTGCCCATCCACCCATGGGTACTGGTGCTTAGTACCCCCCAGCTCTGCCCATCCACCCATGGGTACTGGTGCTTGGTTCCCACAGCGCCATTTACCCGTGGGACTCTGGTGCTTGGTACTCCCCCAGCTCCATCCACCATAGGGTACTGGTGCTTGGTTCCCCCAGCTCCATCCACCCATGGGGTACTGGTGTTTGGTTCCCCCAGCTCTGCCCATCCACCGTAGGGTACTGGTGCTTGGTACCCCCTAGCTCTACCCATCCACCCGTGGGGTACTGGTGCTGGGTATGCCCCAGCTCCATCCACCCTTGGGGTACTGGTGCTTGGTTCCCTCCAGCTCCATCCACCATAAAGTACTGGTGCTTGGTTCCCCCAGCTTGATCCACCATAGGGAACTGGTGCTTGGTACCCCCAGCTCCATCCATCCACCATGTGGTACTGGTGCTTGGTACTCTCCAGCTCCATCCACCTGTGGGGGTACTGGTGCTTGCTACCCCCAGGTCCGTCACCTCCCACACAGGCGGTAGACAACCTGGTCCCAGGGAAGATGGCGGAGAAGGACAACGCTCGCCACATGCTCTCCAGGCGAGGCCCCTGTGAACCTTGACCCCGTGACTCCCATGACCCCGTGACCCCCCCAACCTGTCGCCCACCCCATCAATCCCCCATCACCCACACAGGCATTTGGGGACGGGAAGGGGGGATTCAGGGGCCTGTGACCCCTCTCTGACCCGGGGAAGGTGTGGTCAGGAGTCGTGACCCCGGCCGGGGTCAGGGGTCACATGGGGGAATCTCGTGTCTGCAGGCTGAGCGGCCAGACACACAGCGTGTTCACAGGCGTGGCGCTGCAGTGGTGCTCGAGCGCAGGTGGGTTCACTCTGGGGATGTCAGGGGTCGGGGGTCAGGGGTCAGGTGGTCACGCCTGGATCTGGGCCCGGGTGCTGTGCTTAGTCCTGGGCCTGGATTAGATCAGGAGCCTGGGCGTTTGGATCTGGATGTGGGAGTTGGTGCTGCGCTTAGTCCTCATCCAGGGTGCTGTGCTTAGTCCTGGGCCTGGATGAGATCGGGAGCCTGGATGAGATCAGGGGCCTGGGCATTGGGTCTGGATGTCGGCCTGGGTGCTCAACTTAGTCCTGGGTCTCGGTGCTGCACTTACTCCTGGCCTGGATTCAATCAGGAGCCTGGGTGCTCCACTAAGTGCTGAGCCTGGATGAGATCAGGATCCTGTGTGCTGGTCTTAGTCCTGCGGCCTGGGTGCTGTGCTTAGTCCAGGGTGAGCTGAGTCCTCAACCTGGATTAGCTCAGGATCCTGGGTGCTGTGCTTTGTCCTGGGCCTGGATTCAACCAGGATCACAGGTGCTGGGCTTAGTCCTGGGCCTGGGTGCTGCGCTTAGACCACAGTCTGGATTAGATCAGGCTCCCGGGTGCTGGGCGTAGTCCCACACTGGGTGCTGCGCTGAGTTCTGGTCCTGTGTGCTTAGACCTGGGCCTGGGTGCTGGGCTTAGTCCTGGACCTGCATTCAATCAGGAGCCTGGGCACTGGGCTTAGTCCTGAGCCTGGGTGCTGTGCTTAGTCCAGGGCCTGGATGAGATCAGGATTCCAGGTGCTGTGCTTAGTCCTGAGCCTGGGTGCTGGGCTCAGTCCTCAGCCTTGGTGCTGTGCGCAGTACTCGTCCTCGATGCTGCGCTCAGGCCTGCTCCCAGGTGCTGTGCTTGGTCCTCAGCCCAGTTGCTGTGCTCAGTCCATGGCCTAGATGAGATCAGGATCCTGGGTGCTGCGCTTAGTCCTCGTCCCAGATGCTGCGCTCAGTGCTGCTTCCGGGTGCTGCGCTCAGTCCTCAGTCTGGATTAGATCAGGATCCGGGGTGCTGCGCTCAGTCCTGGACCTGGGTGCTGTGCTTAGTCCCCAGCCTGGATTAGATCAGGATCCCGGATGCTGCACTCAGTCCTTGGGCCTGAATTACTAGCTTAGGATCCTAGGTGCTGTGCTTTGTCCTGGGCCTGGATTCAACCAGGATCACAGGTGCTGGGCTTAGTCCTGTGCCTGGGTGCTGCGCTTAGTCCTCAGTCTGTATTAGATTAGTCTCCCGGGTGCTGGGCTTAGTCCCACGCTGGGTACTGTGCTCAATCCTGGTCCCGGGTGCTGTGCTCAGTCCTAATCCTGGATTAGATCAGGATCCCGGGGGCTGCACTTAGTCCTGGGCCTGGGTGCTGCGCTTAGTCCCAGGCCTGGATTTGATCAGGATCCCGTGTGCTGCGCTCAGCCCTGGGCCTGGATTCGATCAGGATCCTGGGTGCTGCGCTGAGTCCTGGGCCTGGATGAGATGAGGCTCCCGGGTGCTGTGCTCAGTCCTGCTCCCGGGTTCTGTGCTCAGTCCTCAGTCTGGATTAGATCAGGATCCCAGGTGCTGCACTTAGTCCTGTGTTGGGTGCTGTGCTCAGTCCTTGGCCCGAGTGCAGCGCTCAGTCCTTGGCCTGGATGGCAGAGATCAGGCTCCCGGGTACTGGGCTCAGTCCTGGTCCTGGGTACTGCACTTAGTCCTCAGTCTGGATTAGATTAGTCTCCCGGGTGCTGGGCTTAGTCCCATGCTGGGTACTGCGCTCAATCCTGGTCCCGGGTGCTGTGCTCAGTCCTAATCCTGGATTAGATCAGGATCCCGGGTGCTTTACTTAGTCCTGGGCCTGGATGAGATGAGGCTCCCCGGTGCTGTGCTCAGTCCTGCTCCAGGGTGCTGTGCTCAGTCCTCAGTCTGGATTAGATCAGGATCCCAGGTGCTGCACTTAGTCCTGTGCTGGGTGCTGCACTGAGTCCTGGGCCTGGATGAGATGAGGCTCCCCGGTGCTGTGCTCAGTCCTGCTCCAGGGTGCTGTGCTCAGTCCTCAGTCTGGATTAGATCAGGATCCCAGGTGCTGCACTTAGTCCTGTGCTGGGTGCTGCGCTCAGTCCTTGGCCTGGGTGTAGTGCTCAGTCCTTGGCCTGGATGGCAGAGATCAGGCTCCCGGGTACTGGGTTCAGTCCTGGTCCTGGGTGCTGCACTTAGTCCTCAGTCTGGATGAGATCAGGATCCCGGGTGCTGCACTGAGTCCTGGTCCCGGGTGCTGCACTCAGTCCTCGGCCTGGGTGCTGCACCCAGTCCTCATCCCTGGTCCTGTGCTCAGTCCTACTCCCAGGTGCTGTGCTTAGTCCTATGCTGGGTGCTGTGCTCAGTCCTCCTCCTGGATTCAATCAGGATCCAGGGGGCTGGGCTGAATACTGCTCTGGGATGCTGCGCTCAGTCCTGGTTCCGGGTGCTGTGCTCAGTCCTCAGTCTGCATTCGATCAGGATCCCGGGTGCTGTGCTCAGTCCTCAGCCTGGATGAGATCAGGATTCCAGGTGATGTGCTTAGTCCCACGCTGATTGCTGCACTCAGTCCTGGGCCTGGGTTAGATCAGGAGCCTGGGTGCTGCGCTTAGTCCTGGGCCTGGATCAGATCAGGAGCTGGGGTGCTGCACTGAGTCCTGGGCCTGGATTTGATCAGGACCCTGGGTTCTGGGCTTAGTCCTGTGCCTGGGTGCTGCCCTTAGTCCTGGGCATGGATGAGACCAGGATCCCTGGTGCTGTGCTTAGTCCTGGGCCTGGGTGCTGGGCTCAGTCCTCAGCCTGGATGAGATTAGGATCCCGGGTGCTGTGCTTAGTCTTCATCCCAGGTGCTGTGCTCAGTTCAGCCTCCGGGTGCTGCGCTCAGTCCTCAGTCTGGATTAGATCAGGATCCCGGGTGCAGCACTAAGTCCTGGGCCTGGGTGCTGCACTCAGTCCTCAGTCTGGATTTGCCAGGCTCCCGGGTGCTGGGATTAGTCCCACGCTGGGTCCTGCACTCAGTTCTCATCCTGGGTTCTGCACTCTGTCCTAATCCTGGATTAGATCAGGATCCAGTGTGCTGCACTTAGTCCTAATCCCAGGTGCTGCGCTCAGTCCTGGTTCTGGGTGCTGCTCTCAGTCCTTAGTATGGATTAAATCATGATCCCGGGTGTTGCGCTCAGTCCTGGTCCTGGGTGCTGCGCTTAGTCCTTGGGCCCGAATTATTAGATCAGGATCCTGGGTGCTGCGCTTAATCCCCAGCGTGGATTACATCAGGATCTCAGGTACTGCACTCAGTCCTTGGGTCTGAACTATTAGCTCAGGATCCTGGGTGCTGTGCTTTGTCCTGGGCCTGGATTCCATTGGGATCACAGGTGCTGGGCTTAGTCCTGGGCCTGAGTGCTGCGCTTAGTCCTCAGTCTGGATTAGGTAAGCCTCCTGGGTGCTGGGTTTAGTCCCGCGCTGGGTGCTGCGCTCAGTCCTCAGCCTGGATGAGAACAGGATCCTGGGTGCTGCGCTCAGTCCTCAGCCTGGATGAGAACAGGATCCCGGGTGCTGTGCTCAGTCCTCAGTCTGGATTAGATCAGGAGCCAGGGTGTTGGGCTTTGTGCTGGGCCTGGATTTGATCAGGAGCCTGGATGAGATCACTATCCTAGGTGCTGTGCTTAGACCTGGGCCTGGGTGCTGGGCTTAGTCCTGGGCCTGGATGAGATAAGGAGCCTGGGTTCTCGCTTAGTCCTGGGCCTGGGTGCTGGGCTCAGTCCTCGACCTCGATGCTGCATTCAGTCCTGCTCCCAGGTGCTGTGCTTAGTCCTCAGCCCAGGTGCTCTGCTCAGTCCTTGGCCTGGATGAGATCAGGATCCCGGGTGCTTTGCTTAGTCCTCGTCCCAAGTGCTGTGCTCAGTTCTGCTTCTGAGTGCTGTGCTGAGTCCTCAGCCTGGATGAGATCAGGATCCCAGGTGCTGCGCCCAGTCCTGGGCCTGAGTGCTGCGCTTAGTCCTTGAGCCTGAATTATTAGCTCAGGATCCTGGGTGCTGTGCTTTGTCCTAGGCCTGGATTCCATCAGGATCGGATCACAGGTGCTGGGCTTAGTCCTGGGCCTGGGTGCTGTGCTCAGTCCTGCTCCTTGGTGCTGCTCTCAGTACTTAGTATGGATTAAATCACGATCCCGGGTGCTGCGCTCAGTCCTGATCCTGGGTGCTGCGCTTAGTCCTTGAGCCCGAATTATTAGATCAGGATCCTGGGTGTTGTGCTTTGTCCTGGGCCTGGATTCCATCAGGATCACAGGTGCTGGGCTTAGTCCTGGGCCTGGGTGCTGCCCTTAGTTCTTAGTCTGGATTTATCAGGGTCCCGGGTGCTGGGCTTAGTCCCACGATGGGTGCTGCATTCAGTAATGGTCCTGGGTGCTGCGCTCTGTTCTAATCCTGGATTAGATCAGGATCCCGGGTGCTGCACTTAGTCCTCATCCCAGGTGCTGCGCTCAGTCCTGCTTCCTGGTGCTGCGCTCATTCCTCAGTCTAGATTAAATCACGATTCGGGGTGCTGCGCTCAGTCCTGGTCCAGGGTACTGCGCTTAGTCCTTGGGCCCAAATAATTAGTCAGGATCATGGGTGCTGCACTTAGTCCCCAGCCTGGATTAGATCAGGATCCCAGGTGCTTCACTTAGTCCTTGGGTCTGAATGATTAGCTCAGGATCCTGGGTGCTGTGCTTTGTCCTGGGCCTGGATTCAACCAGGATCACAGGTGCTGGGCTTAGTCCTGGGCCTGGGTGCTGCGCTTAGACCGCAGTCTGGATTAGATCAGGCTCCCGGGTGCTGGGCGTAGTCCCACACTGGGTGCTGCACTGAGTTCTGGTCCTGTGTGCTGCGCTCAGTCCTAATCCTGGATTAGATCAGGATCCCGGGTGCTGCACTTAGTCCTCATCCCAGGTGCTGTGCTCTATCCTGGTCCTGGGTTCTGCGCTCAGTCCTGCTTCCTAGTGCTGCGCTCAGTACTCACTCTGGATTTGATCACGATCCCGGGTGCTGCGCTCAGTCCTGGTCCTGGGTGCTGCGCTTAGTCCTTGGGCCATATTATTAGATCAGGATCCTGGGTGCTGCGCTTAGTCCCCAGTGTGGATTACATCAGGATCTCGGGTGCTGCACTCAGTCCTTGGGCCTGAATTATTAGCTCAGGATCCTGGGTGCTGTGCTTTGTCCTGGGTCTGGATTCCATTGGGATCACAGGTGCTGGGCTTAGTCCTGGGCCTGGGTGCTGCGCTCAGTCCTCAGCCTGGATGAGAACAAGATCCCGGGTGCTGCGCTCAGTCCTCAGCCTGGATTAGATCAGGATCCCGGGTGCTGCACTCAGTCCTCAGTCTGGATTAGATTATAAGCCCTGGTTTTGGGCTTAGTCCTGGGCCTGGATTCGATCAGAAGCCTGGATAAGGATCCAGGTGCTGTGCTTAGTCCTGGGCCTGGGTGCAGGGCTTAGTCCTCATCCTTGATGTTGCATTCAGTCCTGCTCCCAGGTGCTGTGCTTAGTCCTCGTCCCAGGTGCTGCGCTCAATTCTGCTCCCAGGTGCTGCGCTCAGTCCTTAGTCTGCATTAGATCAGGATCCCGGGTGCTGCGCTAATTCCTGGGCCTGGGTGCTGCGCTTAGTCCTTGAGCCCGAATTATTAGATCAGGATCCTGGGTGCTGTGCTTAGTCCCCAGCCTGGATTAGATCAGGATCCCAGGTGCTGCACTCAGTCCTTGGGTGTGAATTATTAGCTCAGGATCCTGGGTGTTGTGCTTTGTCCTGGGCCTGGATTCAATCAGGATCACAGGTGCTGGGCTTAGTCCTGGGCCTGGGTGCTGTGCTTAGTCCTCAGTCTGGATTAGATCAGGCTCCCGGGTGCTGGGCTTAGTCCCATGCTGGGTGCTGCGCTCAGTACTGGTCCTGGGTGCTGCGCTTTGTTCTAATCCTGGATTAGATCAGGATCCCGGGTGCTGCACTTAGTCCTCATCCCAGGTGCTGTGCTCAGTCCTGGTCCTGGGTGCTGCACTCAGTCCTGCTCCCCAGTCCTGCGCTCAGCCCTCAGTCTAGATTAAATCATGAATCCGAGTGATGCGCTCAGTCCTGGTCCTGGGTGCTGCTCTTTGTCCTTGGGCCCGAATTATTATATCAGGATCCTGGGTGCTGTGCTTAGTCCCCAGTGTGGATTACATCAGGATCTCGGGTCCTGCACTCAGTCCTTGGGCCTGAATTATTAGCTCAGGATCTTGGGTGCTGTGCTTTGTCCTGGGCCTGGATTCCATCGGGATCACAGGTGCTGGGCTTAGTCCTGGGCCTGGGTGCTATGCTTAGTCCTCAGTCTGGATTAGATCAGTCTCCCGGGTGCTGGGCTTAGTCCCACGCTTAGGGCTGCGCTTATTCCTTGGCCCAGGTGCTGCACTCAGTTCTTGGCCTGCATGAGATCAGGCTCCGTGTACTGGGCTCAGTCTTGGTCCTGGGTGCTGCACTTAGTCCTCAGTGGTGCTGCACTGAGTCCTGGTCCCGGGAGCTGGACTCAGTCCTCAGCCTGGATGCTGCACTCAGTCCTCGTCCCTGGTCCTGTGCTCAGTCCTGCTCCCGGGGGCTGTTCTCAGTCCTTCCCCTGGATTCGATCAGGATCCCAGGTGTTGTGCTGAGTACTGCTCCGCGATGCTGCGCTCAGTCCTGGTCCCAGGTGCTGCACTCAGTCCTCAGTCTGCTTTGGATCAGGATCCCGGGTGCTGTGCTCAGTCCTCAGCCTGGATGAGATCAAGATCCTGGGTGCTGTGCTCAGTCCTGGGCCTGTATTAGATCAGGATCCTGGGTGCTGTGCTCAGTCCTGTGCTGGGTGCTGCACTTAGTCCTTGGGTGTGGATTATTAGATCAGGATCCCGGGTGCTGCACTCAGTCCTGGGCCTGGGTTAGATCAGGATCCTGGGTGCTGCGCTTAGTCCTGGGCCTGGATTGGATCAGGATCCTGGCTGCTGCAATGAGTCCTGGGCCTGGATTCGATCAGGAGCCTGGGTTCTGTTCTTAGTCGTGGGCCTGGGTGCTGCACTTAGTCCTGGGCCTGGATGAGATGAGGATCCCATGTGCTGTGCGTAGTCCTGGGCCTGGGTGCTGGGCTCAGTCCTCGGCCTTGGTGCTGCACGAAGTCCTTGTCCTCGATGCTGCGTTCAGTCCTGCTCCCGGGTGCTGTGCTTAGTCCTCAGCCGAGGTGCTGCGCTCAGTCCTCAGCCTGGATGAGATCAGGATCCCAGGTGCTGTGCTTAGTCCTCATCCCAGGTGCTGCACTCAGTTCTGCTTTGGGTGCTGCGCTCAGTCCTCAGTCTGGATTAGATCAGGATCCCGGGTGCTGCGCTAATTCCTGGGCCTGGGTGCTGCGCTTAGTCCTTGAGCCCGAATTATTAGGTCAGGATCCTGGGTGCTGCGCTTAGTCCTCAGCCTGGATTAGATCAGGATCCCAGGTGCTGCACTCAGTCCTTGGGTGTGAATTATTAGCTCAGGATCCTGGGTGTTGTGCTTTGTACTGGGCCTGGATTCCATCAGGATCACAGGTGCTGGGCTTAGTCCTGGGCCTGGGTGTGTGCTTAGTCCTCAGTCTGGATTTATCAGGCTCCCAGGTGTTGGACTTAGTCCCATGCTGTGAGCTGCGCTCAGTTCTAGTCCTGGGTGCCGCGCTCTGTTCTAATCCTGGATTTGATCAGGATCCCGGGTGCTGCACTTAGTCCTCGTCCCAGGTGCTGCGCTCAGTCCTAGTCCTGGGTGCTGCGCTTAGTCCTTGGGCCCAAATTATTATATCAGGATCCTGGGTGCTGTGCTTAGTCCCCAGCGTGGATTACATCAGGATCTCGGGTCCTGCACTCAGTCCTTGGGCCTGAATTATTAGCTCAGGGTCCTCAGTGCTGTGCTTTGTCTGGGCCTGGATTCCATCGGGTGCTGCACTCAGTACTGGGCCCGGGGTAGATCAGGATCCTAGGTGCTGCGCTTAGTCCTGGGCCTGGATTAGATCAGGAGCCTGGGTGCTGCACTGAGTCCTGGGCCTGGATTCGATCAGGAGCCTGGGTTCTGGGCTTAGTCCTGGGCCTGGGTGCTGCGCTTAGTCCTGGGCCTGGATGAGATCAGGATCTCAGGTGCTGTGCTTCGTCCTAGGCCTGGATTGGATCAGAATCTTGGGTGCTGTGCTCAGTCCTGCACTGGGTGCTGTGCTCAGTCCTCAGCCGGGTTGCTGCGCTCAGTCCTGCTCCGCGGTGCGGTTAGGTAGCAGTAGACTTCTTCAGGTAAGAAGTTCCATAGCAACTACTAAGTGCCCCACAGCAATAACCCAGGACTGCCAGTAGCCATACCCCAGAGAGGAAGAAAGTGAAAGGAAAATGCTCAACAAGCCCAATTTATCTCTAGTTTAACAAAGTCTGGGGAAAAATGACTTCAGATATCCAGCCACATCCTCTGGCTTCTTGCCGCTACTTTTTGAATATAAAAAGCAGGCAAAAAAAAGTCTGGTACAAACCAGAGGAACAGAGGTGTTCATCACACATAGTAGGTTGATTTTCAGCTTTGATGGATTTAGGGGTGATTCTGTTTCAGTGATGTCAGCAGTCTCCCAAACCACCCCTGTTATTTCCTAGATCACATGAAGATCTAGATACTGTGTTGCTCCATACCGGTTTTGTGAAATACTACTCTGCTTTCCAGCTTGACCTGTGCCATTCCCAAGGTATGCAGCGGCCTACCATTTCTAATTAGGGAATGGAAATAGAACCTGCTCACCAGCTCAAGATGAGATTTAGGAATAATGCAGGACAGCAAGCACACTAAACCCAGACCTTAAGAGGGCCTAAACCCATTTGTCTCCGCAGAAATTGCTGGATCAGAGATGGACCTCCTGGGTTCAATCTCATCCCTCATGCCCAAGTCAAGGGAACTGGGTCTATTTTAGGACAGCCCACCCCACTTACTTGCTCAAATAGAGCGAGCAGTATATGACTTCCAAGTCAACTTCTCCAGATTCACCAGCTCTTCCTTCAACAAGGACAAGTCTGTAGACACTCAGGATAGCATGACCAAAATTCTGTAGCCCATTTATAAGCATTTTCTGTAGAAACACAAATCTGATGGAGCCTGTCCTTTCTGGTCATCTGCCCACATTCATTCACTCTCATGCAATGTGGATCCTTTTCATCAATATCCTGAACATCCCTGGTGTTCTCGACCACTGCAGTATTAAACAATATCCACCTTCAGTTTCCAAGGAAATTTTGATTCTTGAACAATTTTTGCTCCAGAAGCAAGATGGGTTTTCATCGAGACAATACTTTCAGGTTTAACCTTTCCATCACTTACAGATTATGTCTGTCCTCTGGTAGGAAAACACAACTGAAGCTTAGATTCTGAATCCACAAGTGCACAGCTTTTGGCAGAGCTGGTCTGCAATATTACTGGAAAGAATACAAAGAGGACAGAAGCATTTAACCAAGAGGCCTCAGGTCAGGATTATCCAGCATAGAGTCTGAATTCAGACATGCCCATGAAATTGTCCAGAACTTAGCTTTAGTGACAATAAACATAAGGATTATTTAATTGTACAGGACAAATTCAAGGACACAAAAGTATACCTGTAGGCTATCCCCATGATGGTGTCCTGAAAATACTATGGTACAGCATTTCAATAGCAGTCACCAGGGATACCTATCCCATCAGCTATGACAGCCAACTCCTTCTAGCCAGGGCACAGAATGTTGACATAGCTTTCCTGAGCATCAGCTTCAAAATGAAGCAAATATTCAAGTATGTCAGTCTCCCAAACTAACAAGACATTCTAGATCAAGATAGTGCTTTCCCAAAACGTTTTTAGATAAGACTGGAGAGTCTTGAGTAATTCTAAAACAAGATGGTAAGCAGACAAACATTTCCCCATTTAATGACTAAAATCCGCTGAAGTGAAGTTGCCAAAAATGAACCAGTTCGTTATGAGCCAAGATGATTTCCTGGGATTCAGCTGTTTGAGTGGTTTGGATTTTTCATGCCATTTCCTAGGCTACAGTCACAGGTGGGGTGAGAGTCTCATAACTAGAGAACCCAAGTTTTCACACTGGCAAAGCTGGTTAAGGGTATGAATAAACAGAATGGAAGTCCCAATTCATTGCAAAGCACCTCCACCTTCCACTGCT